>NC_037302.2:6515987-6816508 GCF_000002775.5 Populus trichocarpa | reverse complement strand
TAATGCTGCAAGGATAAAAAGTCAGCAATTTATTCTACTAATTAAGTAAGGAAGTCGGCGAACTCTTGTTCATAAAGAGGGGAGGATTATTTAGTGTTTTTCCTAACCTAGGAAGGAAAGTAATTAAATCAGCAATAAAGGAGGAAATTTGCTTTGTTATTTGTCCAAGTTATACTAGGAAATTCAATCTAATCAAGGAAAAGAAAGGGGTGGCAGCAAGGAAACCAAATCAGATTAATTAGGTTTTATGTTCTCAAGTTATACGCGACAAAACAATACCAGACTTTATGTTATTTTTATTTCTTTATGTTTTGGGTTATATTTGGGTTTAATTGTAAGTGGGCCTTATATAAGTCCATATAAGGGGTCCATTAGGGTTTATTTTAGTTTGGAGTCAGTATAAATAAGAGCATAACAAGACATGTAAGGCTACGTAATTTTTAGATCAATAAACTTCTTTTGCTGTGTTGGTGGGATAATCTCCCTTCCTTGGTTCTCTAAAGAACTAAAAAACAATTTATCGAAGAACAACTGACTTCGTGGCGTCATCCTTATACTTCTCGTTCGCAAATCAATATTTGTTGGGTGGGATTTCTGTTTTCAATAGTGTTGGTGCCCAGGTACAAGTTATCTTTGTGTCACACTCCTATCAAACCTGATTTACTTGGCTTTCCGGGAATTGATGTCTTTGCGTGTGGGTTGCATGACCACGTGATCACGAGGTTCGTATCATTCAGAAGTTTTATTCATCAATGGCTATCGAAATTTAGGTTTCTTGTGTTTAAATAGTTTTTGAAAAAAATTAACCCTAATAGATCCCATAATATTAAATTCTTATTCTACCGTGAGAAGAAGAGAAGGAAAAGAAATATTACAGAACTGATTCAAGGCTTATTTATAGCCTTCCATGCAGCCAATTAACACTAAAAGAAAGGTAGCCGCCTATGTTGTTTCCAAGTTGTAGTAGGATTATGATCTCAGACTTATGTTTTTTTTTTCTTTAAAAAAAAAGTGAAGTAATTACTAGTATTAATTCCCTTTTTTTGCCACCTCTTAGAATCCTTCTAATACTAGGAAACATAAATGAAGTTGTTGGAATAATCTCCTTGCATAATTAGAAAGCATTGCTGCCATTTTTTATGCGAACATCATGATCACGTGGTCAAGCAACCCTCAACGAAGATGATACTTTTCCAAGAAAGCCAGAAATCAAGTTTGAGAAGTGTGACACAATGGAAACTTGTCTCAAGGCACCAACACTATTGGAATTGAATCAAATGACGCCACCAGGTCAGTTACACCTTAATAAGTCAGATTTGATCTTTGTCCTAGCAAAGATAACGTGTTGCATCATGCAAAACACAAGTTTATTTCATAAATCTATGGCTACCTGCTTTTCAACTTACAAAACACTTATATAATGCTGATTTGAGTCCACTTACAAAATTGACTCACATAAGTAATAATAAACCATAAACTAAGAACACAATAATAAAAATCCGAAATTAATATCCTAGAAATGTTAGAATCAGATTTGCAACCCCGAAAAAGTCCCAAATTGACTAGAAAATCTAATCTAAATGCGGAATTAATTTTGTAGTCTTCTAGCCTTGTTGTGCTTGGTTCCTTGTTTTATATGGACAATTAATGAAGAAAATCTCCCTCTTAGAAAACCTGCTAATTTAGTTTCCTTCCTAGAATAGGATAATCATTAATTAATCCTTCCTAGCTTAGAAAATCAGATCTGGCTGTCCCCCTGCTACCTTTTTTGACTCGGAAACTTTCTCCTTTGTTGATAAATATTCTCCTAAATAACATGAAAAATAATGAACGAAATTTCCTTGAATTTTAGGATAATATTTTGTTGATTTAAGTCCTCGAATTTTAGGGGATGATGAGGATCAGCCCAACACCAATGCCAAAGACCCATTAGAAATGCTAAGTGGGCCAATTACAAGAGCTAGGGCAAAGAAGTTTAAAGAAGCATTGCATGGGCTTGTTTAGAACATATGGAGCAAGATGGACCTAGAGGAGCTTGGGACGCCTAGGGAGCATGAAGGACAACCTCCAATTCATCAAATCCAAGTCCAAAATGAGCCCAATAAATGTAAATCAAAGGGTTGATGTCCGACCCTATAACAACCTTGTTAGGCTTGGTTTTCCTACTGTTACAAGAATAGAAAGTTAGCAATTTATTCTCCTAAACAAACAAGGAAAGTAATTAAATCAACAACAAAAGGGGAAATTAGCCTTATTATTTGTCCAAGTTATACAAGAAAATCCAAGCTAATAAAGGAACTAAAAGGGAGGCAGCGAAGGAATCCAAAGGTGTGTTTGTTTCCCGGAAAGTGATTTTCGGGAAATCACTTTCCAAATTTTCCTGTGTTTGTTTGCCATTAGGAAAGTTTATCAACGGAAAACACTTTCTAGTCAAAGGAAAATTTAGCTTGGTTCCCAAGACAATGTTTTTCTTTTATTTTGGGTGGAAAACACTTTTCCAGAAGTTGTGAAAAATTTAGAAATGTCATATTATTTGCTGATTATATCAAATTTGATCCTCAAACTTTTGATTGCTATATATATTTTGTTTTGAATATTTGTTTTTCAATTTCATCCCTTAGAATTTAATTTTTATATTAACTTTGGTCCTCATTTTTATAATTGTTATTTGCTTTTCCCTTATCATTTTTTAATTGAAATTTTTTATCTATCAAATTTGGCCCTCATTCTTTTGATTGTTACTTATTTTATTTGAAATAATTTATAAAATGTTAATTATTATTATTTTAATTTCTTCATCTTTCAATTTTTTTTATTTTTTAAATTTGATCTCTATTATTTTGATTATTATTTATTTTATTTGAGATAATTTATGAAATTATATTTTTTTTTCAATTTCATTCTCATTCAACTCTTTAATTTGTAAGATTTATTCCTCATTATTTTAATAAACTTGAAAAAAATAAAACATTAATAATTTATTTTTCAGCTCATTTTCCATGACATAACCAAACACTGGAAAGTTATTTCCAACTTATTTTCTATTATACTACCAAACATCGAAAAATAATTCACTTTAAAAAAAAAACTATTTTGCAGCAAACAAACGGGGCCCAAATCAAATAAGATTTTCCTAGTCTAAAAGGGACTTATAGTGGCAGCAACTAGTCCTATACATGCAAGGATGGTTTACTCAGCTATAACAACTTATAAACTAGGGGAAATCAAATTATTTAGCTTTCATTTTCTCTGTTTTATACAGCAACAATATCATACTTTATTTCATTCTTAGTTCTTTAATTGTAAGTGCGTCTCATATAGGTCCACATAAGGGGGTCATTAGGTTTCATTTTATTCTAGAGTCAGTATAAATAGAGCCATAACCAGACATGGAGGGACATGCAATTCAGATTAATAAAAAAAATTTGCTACACCTTGTTGTGTGAGTTGGTGAGATTTTCTCCATTTATTGGTTCTCGAAAGGATTGAAAATAACTTATCGAAGAACAATTGACTTCGTGGCATCATCCTTATACTTCTCATTCCTGAATCAATATTCGTTGAGTGAGGGTTTTCGTTTTCAATAGTGCTGGTGCCTGGATACAAGATATCTTTCTGTCACATCCCTATTAAACATGATTTACTTGGTTTTTCCGGGAATTGATGACTTTACGTGTGGGTTGCTTGACAACGTGTTCAAGACGTTCACATCATTGTTTTACTAACCATTCATACAAATCATGCTTAGTCTTAAATATTGTTTTTCACTCATCATCTTTTTTCATCTTAATTTGATGGTACCTATTTTTCAAGTCATTTTTAGAGAAAAGTCAAGATCCATGTAACTCATCTAACAAGTCATCAAGCGTGGGAATGGGATGTTTATACTTCATAAATGTTGTTGATGGCTCGACAATCAACATACATTCTCTATGTTCCATTATTCTTAATGCGAACCTCGTCATCACATGGTCACGCAACCCACAATCAAGATTGAGATCTAATCCTGGAAAGCCAAAATAGGTCTGATAGGAGTGTGACACAATGAAAATCTACCTCAAGGCACCAACACTATTGGAATGAAGTAAAATGATGTCACGAAGCCAGTTAATCTTCGATAAGTCAAATTCAGTTCGTTCAATAACTGAAGTATACAAGAATCACTCTCACACGTTAAAACTGAAAAATTCCAAAGTACTATTTATCAATGGCTGCTGAAATTTGGGTTACATGAGTTTAAATAGTTCTTGAAAAATTAACCCTAATGGATCTACCCTTATGGGATGAATTGACCCCTATACAAAACTAACCCAAAAACCCTAAATTAAAAAAAGCCCATAACCTGATCCAAACAAGCCTTGGATCCCAGCTCAAAATAAAATTTTAATTAAGCCCAAACATGAAAGAAAATAATCAAAATAACTAATCTTTCATTAAAAAGCATCAACCCTTTCTTTTCTTGTGTAGCTAGGATAAATAAGGAATCCCTATAAGAAAAGGATTCTGAAACATTAATGAATTGTTGCCACACTTATAAATTTTAAATTATGGACTTCCTAATTTGGCAAGGATCCTTTTTCTACGAGGATGTGGATGCTTGTTTTGGGAGTTTTCTAGTTCCACAAGGATCTTTAATGGGCTGCAACATAATTTTCAAGTGTGGAAAAGATTCATTAATGTTCTAGAATCCTTTTCTTATAAGGATTCCTTATTCATCCTAGTTACAAAAGAAAAGGAGGGTTGGTGGTATTTAATGACAGATTAGTTATTTTTATTATTTTCTTTCATGTTTGGGTTTAATTAAAACTTTTTTTTTGACATAGTAAAGGTTTTTTTTTTGTTAGTTTTGTAAGAGGGTCAAATCAGTCCATTAGCGTAGATCTATTAGGGTTAATTTTTCAAGAACTATTTAAACTCATATAACCTAAATTTCAGCAGCCATTGATGAATAATACTTCTGATTTTTTTAGTTTTAATGTGTGAGAGTGATTGTTGCATTATTCAATTCTTAAACAAACTGAATCTTATTTATTGAATATAACTGGCGTTATTCTACTTCATTCCAATAATGTTGGTGCCTTAGGGTAGGTTTCCATTGTGTCACACTCCTATCAGACTTATTTTAGCTTTCCGGAATCAGATCTTAATCTTGATTGTGGGTTGCGTAACCACGTGATTACGAGGTTTGCATTAGACGTTGCAACTACTACATTTGGAAGGAAACCATTCATAATCAGTTGAAATGTTTATGAGAGTTCCATTTGGATAGTGCAAGTCATAGTCCTTAACCATCTTTGAGGCATACTCTCGCATAGTTCAACCTTTTACTTAAGCTCAACATGAAGAGGAACCCCAATAACACTAACTACAGAACTTAACATCTTAATAGTCCAATACTCTAGAGAAACATTATAAAACTTAACCCAAACCGGAATTCTAGCCAAATCATATGTAGAAAATTGCATGTTTGGTTGCCCATGTTTCAGCACCAAAAGTTTGTTTGTCAGATGCCATGAAGCACATCCAAAACAGCATTAACATGATCAACCAAGTCAAAATTAAAGAGAAAAAAAGCCATTATTTGACAATAAACCTTCTGATTACCCAAATGAGCCCCAAATTCTGTTTCTAATAGAGTTAACTACTGGAAACGGTAGTTTCTGACCCACAAAATGACCACATAGAGTGGACTGTCAAAGTTCACAACCTTCTTCGAATAAATCCAAAGGAGGAGCTACTTTTACAAGACCAGATTCCAAAGAAGGGGGAGAAAGTGTAAGTTTCGGTTTGTATGCATCCTAATGCCATCTTTCACATAAAAAACTTTAGCATCTTTAACATCCTTCACATCAAAGTTTAGTTTATGACTAGTGTATTGTTGGGAGCTACACTAATGTCATGCTGGACATTTATGTCTAATGGAAGTTTAGGAGGAGTGGACTTAACTAGAGGCAACCTATTATTCATTAAAAGTTTGGACCCTAAAAGATTTATCTATTTCAAACTAGAAAACGTTTTTCCTAATATGGATACTTGACTTTGTTGCTTTCCATTTGAGTTACTTAAAATGGTAAGAGTAAATGTGTTAGTAAAAGTAGATGTGCCTAGTGTTGTTGTTTCTTTGTTGCAGGAGTTTGAATATGTGTTTCCTGAAGATATCCCTAGCGGATTACCACTCTTGAGGAGAATAGAACTTCATATTGATCTTGTACCTAGGGTTGTGATCCCTGGTCTATAAAAGTAATCTTGAGGAGAAGGAGCTTCAAAGGAAAGTTGATGAGCTAATGAAGAAGGGGTACATTCATGAGAATATAAGCCTATGTGCGATGCCAATATTACTTGTGCTTAAGAATGATGGAACATGGAGGATGTATGTTAATTTTTGAGCTATCAATAATATCACGGTAAAGTACAAACATCTCATTCCTAGGCTTGATGACATGCTAGATGATTTACTTGCATTCTTTGGTTCTTGAACGAACTGAATCTGACTTATCAAATATTAACTAGCTTTGTGGCGTCATTCGACTTCATTCCAATAGTGTTGGTGCCTTGAGACAGGTTTTCATTATGTCACATTCTTATTAAACCTCTTTTGGCTTTTCAGGATCAAATCTCAATGTTGATTATGGGTTACATGATCACGTGATCATAAGGTTTGCATGGTAAAAAAAAACAACAAAAAATATTACATCAATGTAAAGAAATTTTAAAGCCATTTATTGTGTTTTTTAAAACCTAACAATATCTCATCTATTTTTTTTTCTGTTAGTGCATTTTGCTGGTAAATTTTAGGCTCAACTTTAAACATGTCGTTCTCTCTCTTTCGGATGAATCAGCAAGCCTACCATATATCATTGGAAAGTTAAAGATGTCAAGTTTCTAACCCAATTGAAATCACATCCAAAATCTTCTTGTAATATGACCCAAAAAATAAACAAAGGTCTAGATTGGCAAATTTGAACCTTTTAACCCAAGTCTCTTGACTTAACCCATTAAACTCCTCTTAGATCCACTTTGATTAAGGCCTTAGAATAGACCCAATAAACACTCCTAATGGATCCTTTGATGTTGTAGCCATGATCACATCATGCCTTCTCTCCTCAAAAGAATTCGACCTCGAATCATCACCTACATCAAACAAAAAAAAACTTTGAATATATCAATAACATTATACTCATCTTGTAGATCCATTTTGTAGGCATTGACTCTTTCAAGGAATCTGAGTGAACCATCTCCTCTAAACATCAACTTTGATTTTCTATGTCCAAGAAAACTCTTTTTGTGTATGCACCCAAACCCAATCTCTTGGTTCGAAGACAACCCTTTTTCATCTTTTGTTTGCTTGGAATGCATACTTCTCATTCTTTCTCTCAACACATGTTGTACCTTATTAAGAAATGCTTTCATCACTTGTTCTTTTATATTGCCATCAAGTCTAACCATACTATTATTGATTGCATCCTTGATCAATGGCAAACCACTATGGATGTCATTACGAAATACATAGAAAAATATGGACAACAAGTTCGACCACTTATCAAAAAGCATTACCAAACTTTGATCATCTTGAAATTTTAATCTAAGATAGAAAAAGATCTCTGAAAACTTCTGGAAAAAATTTGAACTTAATCTAATGGTTGGATTGAAAATTATACTTGTTGGTGTAAAAGACAAATTAAGCTCAAATCTGAATTTGAAACACCACACAAACGGGGAGAAGGAGGAGATTGTGTTGATGATTTATTTTTGAAAAAACACTAGAAAGATGGAAGGAAATGAGGGAAAGAAGATTTTAGTGTTTTGATGGAGGATATGTGGTTGTTTTCATCGATTTGGGGAGTGAGGCACAATAAAAGGTTTTTGGTAGGTGATCAGCAACTATAAGGGGAAAGAGAAAGCTAGATTTTTATACTAATTGAACACGTGATTCTGAATATCGGTTTTGTTAGGTAACCATGATTTAGAGTCGTGTTTTTGAATAAAGCGTGATTGGTAATCACTTTTTTTGTTTAAAATGCGTTATTTCCCAAATATTTTTTCAGTCAATGTCATTTTGCTAAAATTTTATTTAAACAATGTTATTGTGCAAAAAAACCCATTTATTGACAAGTGAATCTACATGGCATGTTTAATGGGAACGAACAACCATTTTTTTCTAGGAAAAATCTCTTTTTTCTTACTTGTCTTTATTGGTTTTTGAGTGTTTGACTAGTTAAAATGAATAATACCATATGTCACTACTAGTTTCAATTTATATTTATTATACATTTGTATTTATTAGAAATATAATTACAACAAAAAACTAAAGCTTTTGGCGTTTCTCACTGTAACAAAAAAAAAACATTGTGGATCCTCTCAATTTCATTGTGGATTAGAGCAGTAAATTTATTACCATTTTAGTCCTCAAACTTTTTTCTTCACAATGGAGTCCTTTTGAGACCATATTTATAACCAATTGCTTGATTTGTTAGCCAAGGACTAAATTAAAAGTTAGAGGACCAAGGTGAAAAAGATGCTGAAAATAGATGATGGTTTCAAAACTAGCATGAAAAGTTCACTTTAGTCCCTATAATTTTGATAGTAAAGCTTTTCAGTACCTTAGTTTAGGAAAATTCAATTTTGGCCTTTTACTTCATTTTCTTTATTTTTTTTAGTCTCTAATTTAAGATAGGAGAGAGAAAGTCACCTGATTCTAGTAGTAGAGAAAAAAAATATTAATTAATACTGATTTTGGCCACAGAAAAGGCCGTTATTAGTGTCAACGGGATGCATTCGATGAAAAGAGTTTATCTAGGGTGTTATTTTACCTTGCTATGACTTGAGATGGTGGATTTGACCTCGAAAACATTTTTTTTAATTCAGGTTGATTTTGAATTTTTGGACCATTTATTGGTTATTTGACCACCTTGTTTTTTTTAATATGTTTTTCTTAATGTATTTTCAACCCTTTATAGATATAAATAATGACAAAAAATCATTCTTTATTATTTAAAAAATCATTTTTTCCCATAACCCTATCCTGTTTGTTTTTATTTTTTTTTATTTGATACAAAAAGAGTCTCATGTACTTGACTGTGGTGTAACTAAATGAAAAATAATTTAAGAAATAGCATATTATTAAATTAAGTGGGATGTATGACCTTAATCACGGGTTTGACATAGGTTCACTCGGATATTTTTTAAAAACTTTTTTTAATTAAATATTTTATTTTCAATTTCTCTTTTTATAAGCCAAATGCATAGGTGGGTCTATGCGCCAAACTTGATTGTTAATTTTTTAAAATGTTTTTTTTTTTATTTAATGTATTTTCAGCTCATTTTTTTAAATCATCCTTTGTTATTTAATTGTCTCTTTTTTTTATTTTTTTTATTTAACTTTTTAAAAAATATGTCTTTTTCTAGTCTCAGACGTTGTCCTATTTTTTCTTTTTATTTTTTTATTTTATAGAATAAGTGTCTCACTCACATGCTTGCTGTGTAATTAAATAAAAAATTATTTAATAAATAAAAAAATATTAAATCTATTGAGATAGATGATCTAGATTCAATGCTTAATAGGTTGACCCGAGTTTATTTATCTTTTTTTAATTAAATATTTTTATTTTCAATTTCATCTTTTAAAATTGAGTTGCTTTGGGATTGAACATTATTATTTGTTTCAATTTGTTTTTTTTTTTAGGGTTGTCGTAGTCTTATAATTCGGGTTACGAGTTTTAATGATTAACCCAAATTAATTCAGGCGATCTAATATATAATCATCTTAATATTTAAAAAATAAAATATTATTAGTATCTGATTGTATACAGAGAGAAATCCAAAATATCCCCATATTATACTACTGACTTCTTGTACAAAAAATCAATTTTCGTAGAATTTGATGTAATAGATTCGCTAGATGGAGTCTTGAAACTGTATGTATATATGTTCACTATTTTCAAAACCAAAGAGAAGTTCGTATACATAATAAGTTTTGCTCAGACAGTTCTAATAATAATATGTTCACCATTTTCAGCAACATCACACGACCCACATAATGCTGGTAGTAACAATGCTAGCATTGGTATGAACCCACTCTGTATGTCACGTAACGGCCATAACAGGGCCGAGAGTTTCCAGGCACCATATTTACTCCCATAATTTTTGTTGGGAGTGTCTATTTCTGAACCGCGATCCATTTTCATTTCAGAAAGAGGATGTATGTCGATCAACGAAACAGGTATCGCTGCGTTATCTTCCATTGCCATTTATGAGGTAAGGTAAAAGCAACACACACTACGAGAAGACTCCAAATAATAATATGTTGCTTACACATGGAGCAACAAGCTCGAAATAATGACAAGGTTGTATTCAGTGTTCACAGCAACGCGACTCAGGGTTATAAGCTACCGTAATAGAGAATTTTTGAGATTTTGTTTATTTGTTTTTGTATTTTAAAATATTTTTGAAAAAAATTTAAAAAATTTAAATTTTTTTTGTTTTAAATTAATATTTTTGTAGTGTTTTTAAATTATTTTGATGCGTTAATTTCAAAATTAATTTTTAAAAAATAAAATTAAATTATTTTAATATATTTTTAAATAAAAAACGTTTTAAAAAATAACTATAATTACACTTTCAAACAAGCCACGCAAGATATCCATGTGCCTAGCACGATCAATGATAATGTGCAGCATCATCTCGACAAAACCCAGACTTTGCCAATTAAAATAGGGATTTACACTTCCTAAACTTAAGTTATAAATATCGAAGTCTATAGTTAAGTACCTAATCAATAAACCCAGGTAAGAGATCATACGCACACACCATAAAACACAAATTTCTATGGAAGACTGATAAATAACATATATACATGCTTCCAAAATGTTATCTTTCCAAAGATATATAACCCAGCGAAAAAATGTAAATTAATATTGTTGGCACTTCATATGCATACATGCCAGTCTGAGAATTGCAGAAGGTATAGAAATATTCGGGCAAGGCCGTGCTTTGGTAATATCACTCTGAATAGGATTCCTCGCTTTACCGAGTTGATATTGCGGTAGGCTGCTGGTTGAGCTGACAGGCTGAGTGAGAGCTCCAACCAAGATTAGAGACGCTAACATAACAGGGGCAGGAGACATATCTTTAAGAACCAAGAATGGGATATTCGCATTAGGAGAAGGAGGAGAGCGAAGAGATGAGCACTTTTCAAGCAGCTTTCCTTAACGAAGTCATCTATGTGACCAATGCACGCTTCAAAGAAAGCAAAGAAGGATGCTCGCTAGCAGCTCAAGGCGACCGAAGGCAGGGCAGGGCTCTTGTTGAAAAATTGAGAAAGGTCTAAAAATTACTCAATTATTAAGAAAAAAACTGATTAAAAAACTAAATTTTACACTTAGCTTCGCATATAATTATATTTTTATTTTTATTTTATTTTATCTATTTTTTAATTTATTTTATAAATAAAAATTCATCTCACAAATTTAGCAAATTTAATCAAGCATATTTTTTAGAACCACAACTTGACCACGCACTTAGTAAAACACTGTTGTAACACCAAACCAGTTGAGATATGCCTGTACAAGTATCTGATACCTCCCATCTAGTTTTTCTATGGGACATGACATGCATTCAGGCAGGTAGGGGGGAGGAAAGGATAACTTACCGGTCAAAGGAGAAAGAATCAAGAAACACGAATTAAAATTGCCGAAAAGAACAGTAATGGAGAGTCAAATATTCTGAAGTAATAGCTTAATCAATTGTTTTAACCTACAAGAACTTCCCTTGCATAAAATAAAAAACCAAGCACGGAACCAAATACTACGACAGACACTACAGTACTTCTGCAAACTTTACTCCGACACAAAGGAAAATGCGAAAACAAACTTGCAAAAATTTAACACAATGGATTATTCTGCACACAATGGGATTCGCCCCAATCTAAAATGCACAGAACCAAGTCTGAAGGGTAAGTCAAATCCAAGCTAAATAGAGGCCCCAAACCTACAACGAGGATAATAATTTGAACTTCCAAACTCAAAAGTCTTTTAACTTGGTGAACCAAAATTGCTTCAAAGAAGATCAGCAACATTTGACGGCAGCTCCTCAACTGTCACATTATAAAATCTCTGGATGTCAGAAAGCATTCTTTCATCATCCTTGGTAACAAAATTTATAGCAACACCCTTCCTTCCAAAACGTCCACTACGACCAATACGATGGAGGTAGTTCTCTGGCTGTGTTGGCAGATCATAATTGATCACAAGTGATACTTGCTGGACATCAATACCACGGGCTAACAGATCAGTAGTGATCAGCACACGAGAGGAACCAGAGCGAAATTCCCGCATAATAATGTCCCTTGTGTTTTGGTCCATATCTCCATGAGTGGCAGAGACTGTGTGATCGCGACTGCGCATCTTGTCTGTAAGCCAATCTACCTTGCGCCTAGTGTTCACAAAGATGACACTTTGGGTTATTGCCAAGGTCTCATATAGATCACAAAGCGTCTCAAGCTTCCATTCCTCCTTGTCAACATTAACATAGAATTGCTTGATACCCTCAAGCGTAAGCTCATCACGCTTCACTAAAATCCTCACAGGTTTATTCATGAACTTCCTTGTAATTTCTAGTGCCTCAGGTGGCATAGTAGCGGAGAAAACCCCAACCTGAATCTTTGGGGGCAGCAACTGGAAAATATCATATATCTGTAATAAAAAAATAAAAAAAAAAGTCCAATTGTTAGAGCAAAAAAATTCCAAGAGATGCACCTGTGCATCTTCAAATGATGGCATCATGTAAACAGTAACAGAAAGTTTTAAGAAAGAATGCAGGTGCAAATTAAAGGTTGGAACCTGATCCTTGAAACCTCGTGAGAGCATTTCATCTGCTTCATCCAATACAAACATCTTGATATAGTCAGGCCGAAGTGACTGTCTCCGCAACATGTCGAACACACGACCAGGGGTACCAACTACAACATGAACCCCAGCTGAGAGAATGCGCTGGTCCTCACGAACACTAGTTCCACCAACACAAGCATGAACCTTGACACCCAGATAATCACCTAGTGCTCTCATAACCTTTTCAATCTGTTGTGCTAGTTCTCGAGTAGGTGCAAGAACTAGTGCTTGGCATTCAACTACATCATAATCAAGCTGCTGCAAAATTCCAGAGCAAAAGGTAGCTGTTTTTCCAGTTCCTGATTGTGCTTGCTGGATTACATCAAGTCCCTTGCAGAATGGGACAATCCCCCTTTGTTGAATTGCAGATGGCTTCTCAAAACCTTCAAACAAATTTGGATCACACCATGAGATTTTAAATTTGTCAAGCACAGACATGATTCCTACTATATAAAAATTATTTTTGAGGACAACAAAGTAGCTTCAAAATAAATGTTATTCATCATATAAAATTTCGGAAAAATAACAACAAATTATAGCCAACACTTGATAGGTGGGAGTGTATGAGGAACTATAAACTCAATTAAGCCAAACATCTGGATTCTGAATATGTTCCATGAATCAATGAAAACAATTTGAATTGATCTTATCATGCACAGGATAGTTTCACTGCTTGCTTCTGATACTCAGGCAATCAGAAAATTTTCCAAAATTGTAATTTTACATGAAAGGATTGCAGTTTTAATGCAACTTACCATATGCATAAATACCCCTCAGAAGGTTCTCCTTCAAACCCATAGCATCAAAAGTGTCATACACCTCATCGTATGAAGTAAAGAAATCTTGCCCATCAGTTGTGAGCCTGCACACATCAAGTTAAAAAAATTCAATATCTCAGATGTTGAAAACACCAGGAGATGAAGGATAAGCAGAAGCTAATAAATCGCATACGCTATTCAGTAAGCATATCATAAAAAAAAAATACAAAAACTTACAACTCATTCATCTTAGAATCGAATTGACGAGCATCGAATTGGGATCCTTCAGGTGCCAAACCAGCCATAACTGCAAACAGTAAACGACATATAACTCTCCATAACCCAATAACGTAATCATCAAAGAGACTAAAACCCCATTAATTATTCACCCAAAAAACCACATATTCCGTGCCCATCTTTTTCCCATATTAAGAAAAAGAAATAACAAAAAAGCAAAGGTCAATACTTTTTCGCACTAAATCCACACCCCTATCAAACCGGAAAACATACACACTAATCTAAATAAAACCATATCAAATTCTCCAATAAACCCAATAAAAACATCTCTATATACTTACAAAAACATAAATATAATCATCAATCCATATGCCTTAAGCCCCCACAAAATCGTAATAAAATTACGATAAACAGCAATTGTTCATTCAATCAAAAACAGATTTTGTACATTAATCCATCATTAATTATCGGATAATTCAAAAAAACAAGGTATTAAAAGAAGAAAAAAGGAACAAAAACCAACGGATCTGATTACAGAAAGAAAAGAACAAGCACAAAAAGAGCACAAAACGTTACGGGGAAAAAAACAAATGGATTGTTAGCTGATTAAAGAAAAAATAATGAAAAGAATGAATACCTGGAAATAACGACGTTTGATTAGAGAGAAAAGAGATAGATTGACTTAGGGTTAGGGTTTCTTATCCCTAAACTCCTCGGATCTTTTGTTGTTTGTGCTGGAGGAGTTTAAGGAACACTCTGTTTGTTTAGATAGATAGATAGAGCACTGTGTGGGAGCCAGAGAGATGGACTTGCTTAACTATGTACCAATTTGAGGGTGTTTTTCTTTTGACTACTTTGCCCTTATCCTTGCCCTTTTCCTTTATTTTTCCTTTTTTTTAAGGCGGTGGGCCTTGATGGGCTTGCTCGTGAGGGAAGGGCCCAATGCAGTTTCAATTCCTAATTGCCATGGGATAATTGCACTGTTAAGACACCAATTTCACATTAGGCAAAGGGATAATTGCACTGTTAACACATCAATTTAACTTCTTCTTTTTTCAGTAGAGTATATAAATTCTTAATCATTTAAGTACATTAATTTTTTTTATAATTTTAATCAACTACTTCTATCCAAATTTCATTAATTGATCCATTTAATAAAGAAAATTGAAATTTCGTTAGTACTACAACTTTTAGTTTTTCTCCATTGAATACATAAACTTTAATTTTTTTCTCATTTTATGGTATATTAACCTTTTCAATTCTGCCAATCCAGTAATTCTATAAACAATCCATTAGTTTTTTTATTTTATTTATATTGCAATCACATGATATTTGTTTATCTTGTTAAAATAATAAATATTTTAATTGCAGTAATAATCTATTTGCTACTCTTAATTAATCATAGAATAGTTTTTAGTTTTTTTTTTTTTTTGCATGACTTAGTATTAATGAAAAAAGTTTATACCATAATTTTAAAACTCGGCCCAGCTCGGCAGGTCGACCCGGGACCCAGCCGACCCAGGGCTAGAACCGGGCCAGGTTAAAGAAAAAACAGGGGAAGAAAAAACCTGGTGTGACCCGGCTGACCCGGCAAGACCCGGTCAAAAACCTGATTGCACTTGTTGACCTTTTGTTTTTTTTTTTTTACTAAAACGACGTCGTTTTGATTTTAAAAAAAATGACCCGGGCAACCCGGTGACCCGGTCAAAACCCGGAACCCGGGCCTTGGACCGGGCCGGCTCTAAAAACTATGGTTTATACCTTAAAAAGATTTATTTTGATTTCATTTTAAAATATTTTATTTTGAATTTAATATATTTTCATTTATTAAATATACTCCTTTCTTGAAGGGTACTTTAACTAAAAAAACTCATTACTTAATCGGAACAATAAAAAAACATTTAGTATATCAAAATGAGAAGAAAAAAAAATGTGTACTCTATTGATTAAAATAAAAGGAGTATCAATATCTTGTAAGAAAAAATAACACATTCGTCAAATAAAAAAAAAGTTGATGAAATGTGAATGAAGTACTTAATTGGATTTTTTTTATAAAAAGGTCAGTATTCTTAAACAAAAAAAAGTTAAACATCACAAAAAAAAATATTTAATATTAATGTACTAATAGTATAATCATCCTTAATTCCTCTCGTTATCTTTAAATTTTATAAAATTCTTCCATCAATATCATCTTTTTAGAAATAGAATTGTAAGTCTTTTATAATAATAATAATAATGCATTATCCTAAGAAGCTTTTGATCGTACAAAAAAAAGTCCTTAATAGAACCAAATCTACACAAAGTTTGCCCCTTAAATTCTAATTGGTGTGTAAGCATCCACTCTTTTCCTTTTGAAAATAGAGTTTGCCTTTAGACTTTTTTCCTAGTGCATAACTTTATATATCCATTGCCTTTAAAATTAGTGAAGTAGTAAATTATTATTATTATTAGTAGTACGAGTGTTTCATTTTTGTTAAAATATTGATATAACTTCAATTCATACATAAACCTTGTTGATGTCTTTTATCCATAATCTTTGTAATAATTATATAAGAAGTAGTCATAAATTTGTTTTTGATATTTTTTTAAAAAATATCTTTTAATCTATCCGTATAATTATATTATTATGACAACAAAATGTACCATACAAAGTAATACATATAATCAAACTCTTAAAACTCATTTATCTTAATTTACCATCCAAATTTAATTGGTGAAATTAATTTGTGTTTGTGTTTAACTAAAAAAAATAGTAGTAATATATTTCAAATACAAAAACTAAGTTTTCTAGTTTTTTTTTCTTTCATTCCATTGATGCACGCACCACTTATATTTAACTATAGAATGCAATAGCAAAAAGCAAGAACTCTTTATTTTTCTTTCTTTTCTTTTAGTATATGGTTGCTTAGCCAACGCAAAATTCCTCATTTTTTTTAATTTTTGCACCAAAAGCACAATTTTCAATTCAACATCTTCTTTTTCTAAAAAGAAATAGACAAAGCTTAAGCCAACAATTTTCATCTCAGTCCCTAATTATCTCTTCCTTTTTCTTTTTTGTCAGCTGTTTTGGGAGGAAACCCCAAATTTTTATTAAAAAAAAGGCAAAACCCTTAATTAGCCTAGGTGGTCAAATAATCGAGAGAGGTGAAGAAGAAAAGACGAAGAGGCCTTGCTCTTGCATCAGTTTAGTAGAGGATGATGGTGCTAGAGTTGGATATAAATTTTCCTTCTTTTGATATCTTTTTTATTCGGCAATTGACCTTCATATTCGACATCTTGGCTTGAGAGGGTGAGTGACTTGCTAGACACCGTCAAAAACCACCTACCACGACCACTCAACCTTTGTGTTGCAGCCACTTGCCATCGTCCAAGCCTTCATGTTAATAAGAAAACACTTGAAATGATCTTGCTAGCAACCCTAAAAAAATTAACTCAATAATTCTAGCACATGCCATTTCCCCATGATATGGTTCATGTTCAGCCTTGGATTCCTTATAGTAATGATTATGTGTGGGATTGATAGTTAAAAGGAAGAGCATGCATATATTTCTAACCAAATCTAAGGTATATAACTAGATATTGAATATTTCCATCTATAGTTATGTTGATGTATGATTTTGACATGTCTAAAAGTCCTCTACAAGTACTAATGTGAATATAAAATGCAAGTCCTCTACAAGCACTAATGTGAATATAAAATGCTTGAGGGAGCACATCTTTGTCTTGCACAATATTTATATTAGTTTGCTTTGAGCCAATAAATGTATTACAAAGATCTAGGCTTAGTATCTATACATTTTCAATTTACAAGAACAATAAAAAAAAAGTTGAAAGTTCTTGAATAACATGTTTTATTAACCATTACTCAGGTTTGGGTTTTGGGTTCGAATTCAGCTTATGGATTACTAGATGGATACCCAAAACCCAATTGGATCAGGTTCGAGTATCAAAAATCCATACCTGATTAGGTTTGGGTTGGTTTTAGATTTGGGTTCGAGTTTGGGTTCAGGTATGAATAGTATAAAATCATATCCATGAGTACCTATAGTCATCCCTAATTATTAGCCCCTTTTTTTCTCAAAAGTAGGATGAATTCTTTTTTAAAAAATAGTTAATACTAGATTATTGACCTAAGCTAGTTGCGGGTCGAACTAAAAAAATATTTATGTGAAAATATATTTTTCAGGCTAGGAGAAACTCTTTGATATTGTTATTAAACTTGACTCAAAAGGTCAAACTTTAAATCTCTTGACCATGCTTCTCAAATTAAATTGTGTGGGAGTTGCCTCGACATGTTCCAGTTGACTTAGCGAGTTCGAAGACAATTTGGATGACTAGAAAAAATATGGTTTGACTTTAAAAAAAAATTAATGTGACATCTTTATTTTAAATATTGAGATTGTGACATATTAGATCGATCCAAGCTTCGTGACTTAACCCTCCAAACCCGTGATCTTGGTCATAGATTTCACTAAGTTTAATAACTTTATTCTTTTAAGCTATTTTTACTTAATTATATAATGATAAAAATAGACACTCATAAAATCAAGCATGGATCAAATATCTGGATATTTGTTTAAGACCTCAATTACGCTATATATAGCAAACAGAAATAAATTATGAAGTTAAATTCTCAATCAATCCAATTTAACCTACCAAACACGCGATCTAAGATTTCAATAGGTTTAATAATTTTTTTAACTATTTTTTTAATTATGTGATAGGCCTGCATGTAAAATGAACATTTACCATAAATTAAAGGTATCTTATATTATTAGACACGTTACTTATAAAACATGCTTTAGTTAAGGAGTTATTTATACTTTAAGTGCAAAATGATGATAAAAATGCACTTTTAAGTACTAATCACACCCCCTAACCAGCTTATTACTAGTCCCCAGTAATCAAAGCGTTAAAATAGAAAAACAATTTGCAAGTTCCACAAAGCAAGACATTCATCATTCAACTTCCATTAATCTATCCAAATAAACAAACTCTCATTAAATTTATATATCTACTTCATACTGTTGAAATAAGATATTAATAAACCTTCTTTTTATATGCTCAATGTATGAAAACATAGATGATGGGGCTTTTATTGGAAGAAAACAATATTATGTTCTAATGTTTTTCTAAGGTTAACTTCATTGGGTTGGGATTATTATCTTTTTTTTTTCTTTTTTCTTTTTTTTAATATATATACATATAACTTAAAACACAATGCATCTTTAACCCATGTAACGAGCTTTCGGCTAATGACTCCCAGATTAGTTGGTCTTAGGGCATTAGGTGTTGAGACACCCCTACGAGCTTAGTAACTCGGGTTGCAGATACTGATACGTAGATAGTGCAATGTTTGATTCCCTTAAGCTTTTCTCATTAACCTATGTAACAAGCACTGGGCCAATAGCTCCTAAGTCAGTTGACTTTGGGGTATTAGGTGTTAAAACATCCATCTGGCCTTAATTGCTTAGGTTAGGGAGGCTACGAAATCAAACTTATCTATGTTTTTATTATCATCAATATTATCAATTTTTTTTTTGCAAATTATATACTATCCCTTTCCCTTAGTTGTTACCTTTAACAAAAGAACATAAATAATGTAATAATCCAATATGTTAAAGTATGTGTGTGAAAATGAAGGTTTAAAAATACTTGTTAAATGAGTATATGAGCAGAATCAAGTGATAACAATGCGAGAGTATGTAAACCTAAATATTTCAAGAAGTATTTTAACAGACTTTGATAAGAATATTTACTAAGATGCGTCTCAAGAGTCAATAAAATTCCTCCTTACTTTGTCATTCTAATAACAGTTTTGTCAAATGATTTTAATAATAGCAAAAACAAAACAGTTAGTAAGTTAGTTTTTTTTTTAATGTCAATTACTACCATCTCCCCCAACCAAAACGAGACATTGTCCTCAATGTCCTAAGGTAGAAATATAGAGTATAGAAGATATCACCTGAAAAAGCGAACACTGACAAACCTGAAACACACTTAAACAAATATAAGAAATAACAAAACAAAATAATGTGTTATTAATAAAACCAAAAGACACAAGGTTTCACAAACAAAGGCTCAAATCCAATCTAAGCTTTTTATGACTTTCCATAGTTGATCAATTTATACGACTCATGGAGGGATCAATTACAGGGATGAAAGACTGTAGTTGATCAATCAATTGTTCAGCAGTAGTAGCAGAGATTATGATTTGTCGTGCCGAAGATGTTAGAAATTTATTTTCCACAGCTTGATCAAGAAAAGACAACAAATTATCATAAAAACCATTAACATTTAACAAACCTATAGGTTTATGGTGAATGTGAAGTTGGGCTCAAGAGGAAATATAAAAGATCTCTTTCAATATGTCCAGACCACCCTGGTAAGGCAATGAAGGTGTCAACATGGTTAAACATTGCATTCATTCGATCAGACATTGTGGAGACCTGTAGTTCCTCTCCAATTATTTTTCCAATGATGTCCCCTTTTGCTAAAGCTTTGGGGACGACCCCCAAAACTTGACTGCCTCTTAAAAATGCAGCTATTGACACCCCCCATTAACTCAAGGCTGCCTCCCCCATACACTAAATGAATCTTTCTCTCAGCTAGTACCTGATCAAGATGATTTGCTGATTTTAAAAACTCTCTTTTTTTCTTAGGACTGGATCCACCAAAAACACAAATATTTTGTTGTTTGATGACTTGAGGAACCTACCATTTCTACACACTTTTATGTCTATTGAATGTATGGGTTGAGTAGAAATGAAGGGAAGGAAGAGAAGATTTTATAGATGAGAAATTGAAAATGCAATCATACCACCTATATGTAGGCCAGCTGGAGTCTCTCTCTCTCTCTCTCTATTCATTTATTTATTTTTTATTTTTTTTAAAATGTGTATGTACAAGTATTTGTGGTTGTGACTCACATCTTCCCTTGGTTTTACGTCCAAGAACGGCTTAAACGCCCTCTATGGATCGGGGATAAGCTTCCCATCCAGTTTTCTTAAAAACTGACAAACATGGTGTTTTTTAGTCAGATTCCCAAGACTAAGTCGATCATGTTCTTTATGAAAATAGTGCCATAAATCATGAATTGCACAATGCACATCTCCACTAGGATGCATCTCAAGAGTTGATAGAAGATTATCTAAAGACTCCTTACTTAGTCCATCCTTAATAAATTGTATTTTATCTTCACGGTTTATAGATGTCATTCCTAACGAACAATATTTTGCATTACAAGTACATCTGGCACATCGATGACAGACTTTCAGTCGTTTGGCACGACGTTTCTTTGCAAAAGTGCTTTTACCTATCCCAAGCATGTATGAAATAAAAGAATTGGAAGACTCACCTAATAATCAAACCTTTGCTTCAATCATCCAACAAATATCTTTAGGAATTCCATGGTTCATTAACAACCTTAATCTTTCCAACCTAGCACAGTAAATTTTTGCAATCGCATTTGGAGGCAAAGCGAGAAAATACTTTTTTTAATTTTTCAAGAGTGGTGTCCATTTTTTATATGAGAAGTGGAAAAGAGATGCAAAGAAAAGAGAAGGAACAAGGAATTGAACAAATATATACACAGATATCAGTTATCATGGGAAACTGAAAGAACCGACATAAGAGTTACGGAGTACCGTTATCCACCATTTGACCGGGGTTGGAGAAAGACTAGCAAAACAAGAGTCACAAAAAAAAAACACAAAAACAATGTGAGAAAAACAAAATAATCAACCTTTATATACAAGATAATTCAAACCAATGGATTCGTTTTCACTAGGAAAATTATCAAGGTAAGCTTTCAAACGATGTCCATTTACCTTAAAAACATTGTCATTTTTTGGATTCTCAATATCAAAAGCCCCATAAGGATACACATGTTTCACAATAAATGGACCACTCCATCTTGATATTAGCCTTTTAGGAAATAAATGGAATCGAGAATTATAAAGCAAAACGTTTTGACCAATATCAACTTTTTGACAATTTTCACAAGTTTTGCAGAATGCCTGCGTGTCCTTGAACATGGCGGGCCAATAAAATCCACTTTGTAAGATTTTTGCTGTTGTCTTTCTTGATGAGAAATGACCCCCGCATGCCTCAGAATGATAAAATTTAATGACACTACTTACCTCATTGTTAGAAATGCATCTTTGAAATATTTGATCAGGACAATATTTGAATAAATAAGGGTTATCCCAATAAAAGTTCTTCACTTCGTTCAAGAACTTTCTTTTGTCTTGGGTACTCCAATGAGCTGGCAAATATCCTAAAGCAAGAAAATTGACAAAATTATCATACCAAGGCATTGGACTAAGAGAAAGTAAGGATTCGTCAGGAAAGTAATCATCAATTGGTGGGATGTCAGATGTCGAATCTATTGTCAATTTTGACAAATGATCTGCGACAACATTGTCGGTGCCTTTCTTGTCCTTGATTTCTTCCTGAGAATAAATCATTTGCAATTCTTCAGATTCATCAAACTCAGTTTTACTCAAGGTAGATTCAAATTGATCATAAACTAATTCTTCAATAAGATCTACTTCCTGTAAATCATTATCATCTTCAGGTTGCTTGCAAATGTTGAAAATATTCATCTTCAATGTCATGTTTCCAAATGATAGCTTCATCAGTCCATTCCTACAGTTAATCAATGCATTAGAAGTTGCAAGAAACAGACGTCCTAAAATAATTGGAATTGAATTACATGCTTCAACAAGTTGTGTATCCAAGACAATAAAATCCACAGGATAAATGAATTTATCAACTTGTACTAACACATCTTCAACTATTCCTCTAAGAACTTTTACAGATCTATCAGCAAGTAAAAGAGTTACAGAAGTTGGTTTTAACTCACCTAGATTGAGACTTTGAAAAACTGAATATGGAAGTAAATTCACACTAGCTCCAAGATCAAGTAAAGCTTTTTCAATTTTATGTTCTCCAATAAAGCAAGAAATTGTAGGACAACCAATGTCTTTATATTTCAAAGCATTATTGTTTTGAAGAATGACAGTTGCTTGTTTGGCTAAAAAGGCTTTCTTTTTCACATTCAGTTTTCTCTTCACGGTGCACAAATCTTTCAAAAATTTAGCATAAGAAGGTACATGTTTAATAGCATCCAATAAAGATATATTGATCCTTACCTGTTTGAAAGTTTCTAAGATTTCAAAGTTGTGACTGACTTTCCTTTGTTTGGTCATGACATGAGGAAATGGAAGTGCTGGTGGGGAATCAGTCTTTTATTTGCAATGTTCAGATTCAACCCCTTCCACCCTCAGAGACTAACTCATCTTCTTTCTCACAAGGTTCAAGAATGAGTTTTTCAATAACCTTACCATTGCGGAGAGTAATGACTAATTTGACTTGATCCATGTGTTGGCTTCCGGAACTACTTGCATTTGCATTGTATTGCCCTTTGGGATTTTGCTGTGGTTGAGATGAAAACTTACCTTTCTCTTGAAAACTGAGAGCATATGTGAATTTTGCAAGTGCATCTTTTAGATCTATCATGCTTTGAGCAAGTTGAGTGTTGATTGTCTCATGCTTTTCAATGAATGCATGCAATGTTTCCTCAAGATTTCTTCTAGGAGGTGGAGCATAAGGAGGTGCAGATCCTTGAGAATTTTGGAAATTATGGTGTGCTTAAAACGGTGGATGTGAAGTTTGTGCGTTATTGTTATCACTCTTCCAACTAAAATTTGGGTGATTTCTCCAACCATGGTTGTATGTTTGTGAGTATGGATCATGATTTGGCCATTAGAAACTGTTTAAAGCATTGGCTTGTTCATGGAGACTTGAAAGAAGGCAAAGTTGGACGATCATTGGTTTCACAGATTTGACACAATGTTTTGAACAGATTTTAATTGACAACTCTTTTTCAATTCTAGTGCCTCGACTTTTTTAGCTAAAGATGCAAACTTGGCTTGGAGGTCATGATCTTCCCTAAGGTTGTACATTCCTCCACTAGATGTATGAGGTTAAGTTTTACTTGGTGCCTCATAAGTGCTTGTAGTGTCCCAATTTTGAGCATTTTCTACTAGCAAGTCTAGGTACTCCATTGCTTCATCAGGGTCTTTATCTTCAAAAGTTCCATTGCACATCAATTCCACCATTTTTCTATCTTTAGGTGTTAACCCTTCATAAAAATATGAAACCAATCTCCATGTTTCAAAACCATGATGAGGACAAGTATTAAGCAAGTCTCGATACCGATCCCAACATTGGTAAAATGTTTCTCCTAGTTTTTGAGTGAAAGTGGTGATTTGTTTTTTGAAAGAGTTTGTTCTGTGAGACGGAAAAAACTTCTTTAAAAATTGTTGTTGCATTTCATCTCAAGCACGAATGGATCGTGGTCTCAATTTTGTACCCATGTTTTAGCTTTATCTTTTAATGAAAAAGGAAAAAGCTATAATCTAATGGTGTTCATGCTACAATTTAAGTCATTATAAGTGTTACAAACTTCTTTAAATTCTCTCAAATGCAAGTATGGATTTTCTAGATCTAAGTTATGAAAAAAAGGTAAAAGTTGAATAATGTCTGGCTTAAAATTGAAGTGAGATGCATCAGGAGGGAAAACCATACATGAGGGTGCACTTGTTTTTGTAGGATTCATGTGGTCTCTAAGTGTTTTAACTCGATTATTCTCATTATGAAACGACTGGTTATCTTCTTCGGCCATATTTTCTGAAAATGATGAGGATACTCTACAAAGTCTACCACTTAATGTACGTGACCAAACTCTCATGCACGTGTAGAAAGAGAATAAAAGGAAGAAGAAAACAAAAGAAAACGAAACAAAACAAAAGAAACAAAAGTTATATACAAGAAAAGTGAAAAGAGAAAATAAAATAAATATTATAATTTATACAGGAATTTACCTCCCCGGCACTGGCGCCAAAAACTTGGCACGATCAAAGAGTTGATGTCTTATCCCAAGTGCAGGAGTGTCGAAGTAATAAATAACCCGGCAAGACCGGGGTCGAACCACAGAGAGGTGAACTATATAAAATTATAAATAATAAATAAAAAGGAGTTGAAGAGAACTTTTGAGATGTAATATTGATGTATTGATTAAACAAGGATAAAATAATTGTCATTCAACCATCTGACGATGACATCTTAGTTGTTCCCAAGCTACTTTGACCGAGAATCTGTGATTTGGCGAATCCAACCAAACTATCTCATCCTTTTGCCCCATCTTAGGATTAGAATTGGAAGGAATAGCTTCTATAATGGGGTGCCAGCCAATAGCTTGGGTGGTAGGAGTTTTCCATTATGAGTTCTGAATTAGCACATTCACCTTCGCGTTCTTGGCCATACCTGAATCATAGATGAATCTTTCCCCGTAAGAATCCGCGAGTGGGCTGTGGGGATGCCAATTATCAAACCATAGAGAGGTTGTCATTCCATCTTCTATGATGTACTGCATCTTCGGCCATGCTAAGGATCTGAGCTTTAGAATCTTTCCCCAAGCCCAAGAGCAATTCTGTGGCGTCTTGATTGTCCAGAAATTCCTACCTCGCAACAGATTGGATTTGATCCAAGTAGACCATATTGAGCCATCTGAGTCATTGCACAGGTTCCAAATGTGTTTCAACAAAGCAATCTTGTTCCATTCTGTTATCCTTTTTATTCCTAGCCCCCCCTCCTTTTTGGAAGACATACCTGATCCCAAGCCACTTTAGCCCCAGTAGTTCTCATATCTGAACCTGACCAAAGAAAGGATTTCATAATTTGCTCCACATTTTTAATTACTTGCCCAGGTAAGAGAAAGAGAGATGCCCAATAGACCTGTATGGAAAATAAGACTGAATTAATTAATTGTACCCGTCCTGCATACGAGAGTGTTCTACAAGTCCAATGTCGAACTTTAGAGGTGATTCGATCCACGAGGCCCTTACAATAAATAGCCTTTAGTCTGGACGAGAGAAGAGGTACTCCCAAATATTTCATAGGGAGCTCCCCCTCTCTAAACCTGAGAATATGAATAATTTGTTCCCTCTCAGCATTTAACACACCGCTCAAGAAGATGTCACTTTTGTTTGGATTTGGATACAGACCTGATAGATCTTGAAACTTTGTGAGCACAGTTCTGATCATACGAATTGAGTTTACATCCCCGTTGCTAAAAATCATCAAGTCATCAGCAAAACAAAGATGAGAAATTTTGTCCTTCTTGCATCTCCAGTGGAACTTGAATTCTTGGTTGGCACTCATCTTGCAAAATAGCCCCGAAAGGATTTCCATACATAGGACAAACAAATATGGGGACAATGGATCCCCTTGTCTCAGCCCTCTTCCCCCTTGAAAGTAACCTACAAGCTCACCATTGACGTTGATAGAGAATTGACATGATGTAACACAAACCATGATCCAATCAATGACTGTTCTAGGGAATCCCATTTTTATTAACATAGCGTCAACGAAATCCCACCGCACCGAGTCATAAGCCTTCATCAGATCAACTTTCATAGCACAACGAGCATGTCCAACGGCCATTCTTGACATTGTGTGGTTCAAGAATGCTGTTCCAAGACATTCATTTCTTCTATGGATGGCTGTCCAACAGAAACTCACAACTCAAGATAAACTTCATCGGTTTGGTATACATGGTCCCAATAGATGCTCACTCTGTCTCCGTAACAATGAGGATCACAACCACTTGTTCTTTGAATGCTCCTATACTAAAGCGATCTGGTGGGATGTTTGTGACAGATGCGACATTCCAAGAATGACAAAAGGCTGGGATGAATGGATTCGATGGGCCATTGTCTCTTGGCATGGCAAGAGTTTCGTCAATATTTCTCGTAAACTGAGTTTTGCAGCTACAGTGTATCATGTATGGCAAGAACAGAATGCAAGGATCTTTGCTGGACTGTCTAGAACTTCGAATTTGGTCTTTAATCAAATCGAATGTATCATTCGTGATAAACTTGATTTGATGAGGAATGTCGTACCAACAAATGAAAACAAAAGGATCCAACGAGCTTGGAGGGTGAATACCATAGATTCTTAATTTGTTAGTTAGCTGGTTGTATTGGTTTCCCTCACGAATCTAGTGAGGTTTCAGTTTTATGGTCGGTGGCTAGCCTGTAGCCATCTGTTGTTTTATGTTTCTGTTATCATTTTAAATCTAGGGTATGCCCCTTATAATGTTTGTATCTTCTTCTTTTAATACATACGTCAACTTACCAAAAAAAAAGGATAAAATAATTGTCAAGGTTAGAGGATCCACTAATGGTATTTCAAACAAGTATAGTATAAACTCTTTTTATTACTTGACTGGAAACCACACACAAAACAGGTTCCAATCGGATTATAAATTGTTAACATGATTACATTAATTATTTTATTCTAGTAATGCCAATACTTGTAAATATTATCAGGTATTCATGGTGATAACTTATGTTAACAACAAATCAAGTTCCTTTCACAGCACAGGTGTCGGTTATACCATACAATTGGGTTATGAAAATGCCAAGTATTTGTTGTACCAAGGGTTGTTCAACACAAATCTAGATTAACCATTTAACAAGCAAGGTATTAAGAGTGAGTAAGATAAGAAATACAAAACATGTTAGTATCAAACATTAAAGTCCATGTTGAGTTTATACTATACTTATTCTTACATCATTAGTGTAAACTTTTCACCTTGACATAATAAACTTAACTAAACATAATGAAAGAGAGAAATATAAATAAACAAGATAAGAACATAATTATATAAGTATAGTAAAGGAAATGAAAAACGTAAACAAAATACTACTATAACATGAAATAAAACTTGAACATTCCAAAAAGAGAAAGCAATAAAATGATCTTGATCTGAAAACCAAGATGCCTAAATGCATGGCAAATGCCTCCTTTTATAGGCCAAAATTCGGAAATATTGATTTGATGACTAATTGTTGAGTGTGTGGCCACATCTTGACTTGGTGACAATCCTTATCTTCTTGTCTGAACAAAACATCATTGCTAACATCAGAATTTGAACATATAATCTTCATGAAAGTTTTGGGAAATTGTCTCAAATTTCCAACAAAATAAGAATCAGCACATTTGGACTTCTAAAACTCGAGATATGGGCTGAACAATGAACAGTGTCTGAGCTGCAGGACAAATTCTGACTTCTTCGTTGTTGCTACCATTTGAACTCGAAAATGACACTTTTAAATCTTGGACTCTCATAAAAGTTTTAGGCCTATGTCTTAGCTTTCCATACATATAAACCAGACCTAAATCCAAGTTCTACAACTCCAGTTATGATCCAATAATCGAATGGTGTTCTAGTTTGGACTGAACCAGCATCTCTTTTCTAAACTTAGCCCTCTCTTTGTCTTCTCAATTTCAGTAGTTAAACTCATCAATCAATCATTTGATTTATGTGATAGGTCTACATTTAAGATAAACATTTACCATAAATTAAAGGTGTCTTATATTATTAGACATGTTATTATAAAACATGCTCTAGTTAAGGAGTTATTAATACTTCAAGTGCAAAATGATGATATAAAACCTTGATAAAAATGCACTTTTAAGTACTAATCAGAAATAGAAAAAAAAACCAATAAAAACTCAATGTTGAATGATAAGATGTTTTTGTCCTCAAAAGCGGCCTACATGTGACCTAACAGTGGTGGCGACTTTTCGCAGTCTAGGCCACCTATTGAATATGGACACCACTGTAGTGGCCCAAAAATCAAGGTGGAGGTAGGGGATGTGGCTTAAAAATCCATTTTGCAACCTATTTTAACTAATAAAAACCCTAAGAAACATCCTTAAATCTCTATAAATCATTTACCAACTCAAAAACACCTTAATTTAACTAAAAAAATAAAAATCAACCAACTCAAAGTTAACCAAATGTACCCAAATATACTTTTTCCCTCCATGTTTAGAGGGAAAAAGACTAGAAAGAGCATATTGGAATGAATAATTGGAGATAAAAAGTGTGAATCCAAATTGCATTAGGAATCTAGCTTGCACAACGAATCCTAGTGGGATTAGAATTGGTGAAAGAACATCTGTCAAACTAGATCACGTGTGCTCTTTGAACTATATATGGTTGGCATAATAACCCATCTAGATGAGAGAAAACAACATGTTTGAAGTTGGTTTTGAAATCTACCAGCAAACTAGCGCAAGTCCAAGTCATCTTTCTATATGGAGATAATGATATGACAGCTTATTGATGACATGAAAATGGTCCCACATGACCAGAAAACCTCTTTAGAAGGTCAAAGTCCGTGCACAAGTCATTAGAATTAGATTAGTGTCAGGAAACCTTAAAGTAATATATTTATAAATTATTTATTAACTAGAAAACTTCTCCACCTTCTCACACATATGTAACCAACCCTAGCCTTAAAAAAAAAGGGAAATCACATTCAGAATGCAGGAGAAGAGAAAAAATGATTCTATTATTTTTAGAATTATCTTTTTTCTTTTCTAAATTTGTTACAAGCTCAATTTTTAATTTTAAGAGATTAGTACTCTTGTATTTTAGATTATCATAAGGATTTGTACTTTAAATTATTCTATATCTCATTGAGATATTGGAATATCTTATATTTTTATATAATTAAACTTGATGATTGATGACTGGAATTCTATGTGATTAGCAACATATATTTTTGGTTTTAAATTTATTGCTATTGATTAGTTTATGTAGGATGCATGACTAATTAACTTAAGTAGTAGAAGTATCTAATTTTCAAACTCATGTTTGATTATTTGTTACATGGAAAATGTAAGTCTTGATTAAATTAACTCTGCATGCATTTTTAATTATCATGAATCAATTGCACCTATCTTAATCTAAATGCTCATAAAATTAAATCTTGCATGCTTAATGAAAGTTATTATATGATTAAAGTTGATTGATGCACAAATGTCAGGTTAACTAGAAAGTAAGGATATTGATGCGAATCGCTTAATCACGTGGTCAAGCAATCCTCAACGAAGATGATACTTCCCCAAGAAAATCAAAAATCAAGTTTGAGAAGTGTGACACAATGGAAACCTGTCCCAAGACACCAACACTATTGGAATTGAATCGAATGACGCCACAAAGTTAGATGTAATCTCTATCCCAACAAAGATTACGTATTGCATCATGCAAAACACAAGTTTATTTTATAAATACATGGCTTCTTGCTTTTTAGCATACAAAACACTTATATAATGCTTCAAATAACGCTAATGGATTCGCATATGTGGGCTGATTTGAATCCACTTAAAAAATTGACCCAAATAAGTAATAATAAACCAAAGATTAAAAAGAAAATAATAAAAATCCAAAATTAATATCCTAAAAATGCTAGAATCAGATTTGTCATCCCTAACAAGTCTAACTTTGATCTGAATGTGGAATTAATTATGAAGTCTTCTTGCCTTATTGTGCTTAGTTTCCTTGGTTTACATGGACAATTAATGAAGAAAATCTCATTCTTTTATACCTGCCAATTTAGTTTTCTTCATAGACTAGGAGAATCATTAATTAATCCTTCCTAACTTAAGAAATCAAATCTAGCAACCCTCTAGCATCCTTTGTTAACTAGAAAACTTTCTCCTTTGTTGATAAATATTCTTCTAAATAATAGAAAAAGCAATGAACGAAATTTCCTTGAATTTTAGAATAATATTTTGCTGATTTAAGTCCTTATAGAATTAGAAAATCAACCCCAAACAAATCCGATCTAATCCCAACATCTTAATTAACCCAAGACAACTTTGGACCTCATGTGACCCAAATCCATATTCATTAATAGAGACTAAATCAGATCCAAAATACACTTCAAAAAAACTTTCTTTGCTATCCAAAAACATCTCATGTCCTAATTTGACCGAATTACCCAAAAAAAAGTGGGTCTAACCCATCATCCATAAGAACCTCAATTTGACCGCATGCATCCCTAGGTAAAACTCCATCATGAAAAGCCCAAGGTTGAACCATATCAACAACCAATTTCAAACAGGTAACTGAATGCTTACTATAAGGAATCCAAGGATGAACCTGAACCGTATCAGATATGTAAAATTTTTTATTTACATTGTTTATTTATTTATTATCATAATATTTCTCTCTATTTCTTACATTTTGTCGGTTTGCCTCTTATTTTTTAGAATTGATTTCTTTAATTATTAGCTTTATAATTTGTTTTTAGTTAGTTTAGATCATAAACAAACCCCAATTTTAATTATTTATCATTTAAATTGTATATTAGTTAATTTTATCATATTAGTATATTTAGTGCATTAGTACTTGGTTTGCTTTTATCTAAACTTAAATATCTTATTTTGATTGAGTAATTAAGTTCTAACACATGTATCTCTAAAAGACGATACCTTTACTTTCTATACTACATATAATTAATTTCAAAGGTTTAAATTTGCACAACTTTGACTCATCAAAATTTTGGCATTATTGTCGGGGAAACTAATCATTTTTTGCTTGAATCAAGCTTATGTTGTTTAGTTTAGCTTATTGTTGTGGGTTGTATGTATAATTGTAATTTTGAAGAAGAAAGACAACCTAGCAAGGAAGAGTTAGATAGATTTTTACCAAGCATGAGTAAAGGCACTAAATCAATCTCTTTGAAAATTATTCAATCAAGAAAATGATATGATAAATATTGTGAGGGATTACATCAAGTCCATTACAAGTATAAGTTTTGCATCACCAAATATCCATCATTTGGCAAGTGAGCTATAAGAGAACGTAAATCAGCAAGAAGACTTCATATCACATATTTTTGAAAAAGTACTACGAACAAATTCCATCAACAAACACTCTAATATGACCATCCAACATCCTCACACTCTTAAGGAGCTTACTGCTCCAAACTTGAACCAATAACAACCAATAACCACTTTGCATTAAAGTTTCACAAATTGATGTTTTTTTTTAACTTAAGTCTGGTCTTATTCATTTACTTCTTCTTATGGCTTTGCAGATGATGATCCCCATAAGAATCTTAAGGGATTTCATGTTGTTTGTTCAAGTATCAAACCTGCTAGGGATCATAGAGGAACAACTAAAATTGATAGCCTTTCCTTTCTTTTAGAAGAAATTGGTAAATGATTGGTTGTATTATCTGCCACTTGGATCCATTACCTTATGGGAATAGATGCAAAGATATTTCCTTGAAAAATACTTTCCTGCATCTAGGGTTTGGAAGTATAAGAAAAGAAATTTATGGAATAAGGCAAATGAATGGGGAATACTTGCATGAGTATTATGAAAGGTTTAATAATGAACTTAATTGCTATTAACGTTAAATTTCTGAGCAATTTATCATTCAATACTCTTATAAGGAACTTAATTTCCATGATAGGAGCATGATAGATATAACTAGTGGAGGAGCTTTTATGGAAAAAACTCTCGAAGCAACTAGAAAATTGATATCCAACATGACTGCCAATACTCAACAATCTGTTTAATAGGCCGTTAAACACATCTATTAAACATGTGAGTGAGGTAAATTCTTCTAATTTTAAGCAAACATTAGATACTCTTATCTCTTTGGTGTGTTGTTTGGTGACATGTAACTCACAAGTTAAGACTTGTGGAATTTATATGATGCAAAGACATGATATTGATTCATGCCTAACATTTCAAGATGACTCTACAAATCAAGTTAACATTATGGAAATGAACCCATACTCACAACACAAGTATGATCCCTATTCTAATACTTCTGGATGGAGGGATCATCCCAACTTGAGATATAGAAATCAAGAAGGTGGTTTTGCATCATAAAATCAAGGTGGTAACCAAGGACATACCCAATATCCTATTGGTGTGCTTGAGGATGTGTTAGTGCAAGTTAGAGGTCTGGTATTTCCTGTTGATTTTTACATTATTGATATGAAAGATGAAAACTTACTTAATTCATCACCCATTCTTTTAGGAAGACCATTTCTTAGAACAATCAGAACTAAAATTGATATGCATGTGGGAATATTAACTATGGAGTTTGATGGTGAAATAATTGAATTAAATATTTTCAATGCGTGATTTCCTAGTGATGTATATTTTGTTATGTGCTTGAATATTATCGATTCTTTTGTACAACAAATATTTGATTTGAGTAATGATGATAAATTGATAGTGGCAATAAGCCAAAGTTTGGATTTGACTTGTAAAAAAAAAAGAGCTAGCTATTGATAATGATTTGGTTCATTTGGTTATGGTATTGCAAGCTTTTCAAGCTATGTCACACAAGTATAATGAGGTATTTTATGATTTACTTATCTCCTATAAGAGGTTTTTACCTGTTATTTTGCAGGCACCTAGACTTGAATTGAAACCTTTACCCGATCACTTAAAGTATATATTTTTAGGTAACAATTAGATATTACTTGTGATTATTGCAAAGAACTGAACAAATATACAAAAGAAGAGACTTGCTCATGTGCTTCGTGACCATAAAACCCTAATTGTATGGACATTGGCTGGCATTAAAAGAATTAGCCTTTTCACTTGTATGCATCATATACTTTTGGAAGAGAACTTAAAGCCAACAAAAGAGATGCAAAAGTGTTTGAATCTGCTTATGATAAAGGTGGTGAAGGTTGAAATATGAAAGCTTTTAGATGCTGGAGTAATCTATCATATTTTGGATAACTAGTCCAATCCAAGCTAAGCTTGAACACATATAAAGATCACTTTCCTTTACCTTTTATGGATCAAATTCTTGAGAGATTTACAGGTAAGTCTTACTATTACTTTTTTGATGAATATAGTGGTTATAATCAAATTGTTATTACACTCGAAGATCAAGAAAATACTACTTTTACTTGTCTCTTTGGTACTAATGAGGATCAGCCAAACACCAAGTGTAATCATGCCAACGCCTTCTTGGAGGTGCCAATTAGGCCAATTATAAGAGTTAGGGCAAAGAAGCTTAAAAAAGCATTGAATGGGCTTATATAGAACATATAGAGCAAGATGGACCTAGAGAAGCTTGGGACATCTAAGGAGCATGAAGGACAGCCTCTAATTCAGGTGTAAGAAGAGCCCAATTCTTGTGGAACAAGGGCTGATGTGTTAGGGCCTATACCAGCCGTGTTAAGCTTGTTTTTCCTAATGATATAAGGATAGAAAGTCAGCAATTTGATTCGAGCCTAGCCTAGGAAGGATTATTTAATGCTTTTCCTAACCTAGGAAGGAAAGTAATTAAATTAGCAACAAGGGGGGAAATTTGTTTTCTTATTTGTCCAAGTTAAACAAAGAAATCCAAGCTAATCAAGGATCTAAAGGGGGCGGCAGCACAAATTTTCCGAATCAAATTTCTCCTAGCTTATATAGGATTTCTATAGGCATAGTTATTAAACCCGGTCCAGGGGTTGACTCGGCCAAGGGGCCAGGTCCTGGGTTTCATGGGTCAACCCGGGTCCACTCGGGTCCACCCAAAAAAATTAAAAAAAAATTAAAGTTTTAATATTTCATATGAAAAAATTCATGTAAATATAGGTTATACATATTGTAAACAATGAAGTTTAAAAGAATATTTTAAAAAGTTTTTTATTTCACATTAAAAAGATATTATGTTAAGCTTTTAAGTTGAAATATTTAAACCAAAAAAGTTTTTTATTCCACATCGAAAAAATATAACTTCTTTCTTGGGAACATAGAGTATATATACTAATGGGTTTCAAATCCGACATTGAAAAAACATAATTTTTTTCATGGAAACATAGAGTATATATACAAAAGGGCTTCAAATCCCACATTGAGAAGATACTATGTTATCCTTTTAAGTTGAAGTATTTAAACAAAAAGGTTTTTTATCCCACATTGAAAAAACATGATTTTTTTTCTTGGGAACATAGAGTATATATACTAATGGGTTTCAAATCCCACATTGGAAAAACATAATTTTTTTCATGGGAACATAGAGTATATATACGAAAGGGCTTCAAATCCCACATTGAAAAGATACTATGTTATCCTTTTAAGTTGAAGTTTTTAAACCAAAAGGTTTTTTATCCCACATTGAAAAAACATGATTTTTTCTTGGGAACATAGAGTATATATACTAAAGGGCTTCAAATCTCACATTGAAAAGATACTATGTTATCCTTCTAAGTTGAAGTATTTAAACCAAAAGGTTTTTTATCCCACATTGAAAAAACATGACTTTTTTCTTGCGAACATATAGTATATATAGTTATATACTAATGGGTTTCAAATCCCACATTTGAAAGAAAAAAAAACCGGGTCTCGTCCGGGTTCGCCCGGGTCATGGGTCGACCCGCCGGGTTGCCCGGGTTTGACCGGGCTGTTGCCCCAGCAGGTCTTTTAGTAAACCCGGACCGGTCCAACCACTGGGTCGACCCGCCGGGCCGGGCCGGGTTTAATAACACTGTCTATAGGGCAACAAATTTGATTCTATTATATTTGGGATATTAATTTATTATTGTTATTATTATTTTCTTCTTGATTTAGGGTTTTATTTATATTATTTGGGTTTAATTGTAAGGGGGCCTCATATGAGTCCATATAAGGGGTTCATTAGGGTTTGTTTCAGTCTAGAGTCGGTATAAATAAAGGCATAACCAGACATGTAAGGGAAAATTAGATCAAATCAACTTGGAATTAGCTCAAAGTTGATACTCTGATTATTGGGGTCCTAATCGCACCATTGGATATCGTTTGCTTTGCTTTTCAATTTTGGGTCTAATCAGGTCTGATTCATAATGTTTTTGCGTCAGCATATCAAACCTTATTGTAAATTGCTCAAATTTTATATTCTGTCTATTTGGGTTGAAATCGCATTATATCTAAAATTTCAACTCAATTGTACATCATTTACTTTAGCTTCCAAATTCAGACTTAACTTGTCGTAAATAGGTTTGTTTTGCGTCATCTTTTGAAATTCGCTCTGTTTTTGTTGTTTTCATTTCTTGCAGTATATGTTCAACATATCTAACATGTTTGGGTGTTGTTTCATTGTTTTGCATATTTCATTTTTGTTTTTATTCGAGTCTTTAGTTTCGTTCATATTTCGGATAGATTCGTTTGCTACTCGCGAGATTATCATCGCAGTTTCGTTTTACTTGTTTTCTGGTTTTTATTGCTTCTTGAGTCATATATACATATTTGGATTGCACTGCTAAATTGGATCTATTTGGTGTTGGTTTTAGTTCAGCAAGAACCGTAAGAAGGTGAAATAAAAGGTGTGAGCGTGAAGATATTAAGAGTGTTTAAGCGAAACACAAGGATTAGTAATATTAAAGGTAACACTAACACCATAGTAGGCTGGAAAGGAAATCAAAATTACCTGGAAGGTCAAATTTGTATGTGTTGTCATTGATTCTCTTTAAAACCTGAAATTAATCATCACCACGAGACTGTAATTTTGATTTCCTTTCCAGCCTACTCACCTGAAATAGACAACTCCATGGAAATCGTTCCTTATGCATGTGCACCCAAACCCAATCACTGGGTTGGAAAACAACCAGTTTATATCCCTTATTTGATTTAGAAGCGTAAAGTCTGTTCTTTTTCTCTATTTGCAGTCGAACTCCCTCATTAAGTTGTCTCACCATCTTTGCCTTCTTTTCACCATCTTTGCCTTCTTTTCACCATCTAAACTTACGCTTTCTTCAAAAGGTAAAGGAATTAAGTCCATAAGAGTTAGTGGATTAAAACCATAAACAATTTCAAAAGGAGAAAAACCAGTGATCGAATGCACAGTTCTATTATAAGCAAACTCAACAAAAGGCAAACGTTCTTCCCAACCTTTCAAATTCTTTTGAATTATAACACGATGTTCTCTTTGCCTTGCTTATAAGTGATTATGGAAGGAAAAGTTTCAATGAATTCAACCCATTTTGCATGTCTCCTATTCAACTTACCTTGTCCTTTCAGATGTTTCAAAGACTCATTATCCCAATGGATTACAAACTCTTTTGGCCACAAGTAATGCTGCCTTGTCTCAAGTGCTCTTACCAATGCATAGAGTTCTTTGTTGTAAGTGGGATAGTTCAAGGTCGCTCCATTTAACTTCTCACTGAAATACGCAATAGGTCTCCGATCCTGCATCAAAATAGCACCTATTCCCATTCCAGACGCATCACATTCTATTTCAAATGGTTTCGTAAAGTAAGGTAAAGCCAAAATATGTGCAGAACATAATTTCTCTTTCAAAAGAACAAAAGCCAATTCTTGTACCCCCCATTTAAAACCAACTGACTTTTTAACAACTTCATTCAAAGGTGCAGCTATTGTACTGAAATCTTTCATAAAATACCTATAAAAACTAGCTAACCCATGAAAACTCCTTACCTCACTTACTGATTTGGGTGTAAGCCAACCCCGGATGGCCTTAACTTTCTCCTCATCCATCTTGATACCCTGTGCAGTTACAACATAGCCAATAAACACAATTTTTCTCCATGCAAAAGGCACACTTTTTAAGATTAGCATACAATTTCTCACTACGCAACACACTATGTACATTACGCAAATGATCAAGATGCTCACTTAAGCTCTTGCTATAGCTCAAAATGCCATCAAAATACACAACCACAAACTTACCTATGAATGCACGCAACACATGATTCATTAAACACGTAAACGTACTAGGTGTATTTGTAAACCCAAACGGCATTACTAACCATTCATACAAACCATGCTTCGTCTTAAATGTTGTTTTCCACTCATCACCTTCTATCATCCTAATTTGATGGTACCCACTTTTCAAGTCAATTTTAGAGAAAATACAGGATCCATATAACTCATCTAACATGTCATCAAGCCTAGGAATGGGGGTGTTTATACTTTACCGTTATGTTGTTGATGGCTCGACAATCAACACACATCCTCCATATTCCATCCTTCTTAGGCACAAGTAGCACGAGTACAACACATGGGCTCATACTCTCACGAATGTATCCCTTTTCCATCAGCTCATCAACTTGCCTTTGAAGCTCCTTTATCTCCTCGAGATTGCTTCTATAGGCTTGTTGGTTAGGAATTGAAGCTCCGGGTACAAAATCAACCTGATGCTCTATCCCCCTCAATGGTGGTAATCCGCTAAGAGTATCGTCGGGGAACACATCATCAAACTCATTTAACAAAGAAATAGCAACAGTAGACACAAAATGATCAAGATCATTATTTTTAAAGTAAGCCTCTTTGTACACAAGTAAAATCATTGGCTTGTTAGTGAAAAATACAGATCTGACCTCACCCTCTCTAGCATAAAAATTGGGTTGTTTCTTTAGTTTTTCCACACAATTCTCATCACCCTTCCTGACTTTCTTCACTCCTCTTGTCTTACCTCCACTCTCGGCCAGATTTAGGTGTTTTTGAGTAGTGGTCAAATGGTCTTATTTGATTGGAGTGTTGGCCGAATATTTGTTTGTGTTTGGATGGGTGGCCGAATGGGTTGTAGTGGTTTGGGTTCTAGCCGAATCTGATGTTCTTCTCTCCCCTTGTTCCTGACCTTGATTTTCTCTCCCCATCGCATCATGCTCACTTTTAGCTTTATTTGATCATCACACCTGTTTGGGTGTAAGAGGTACAAGAGTGATGATTTATTTTTAACCCCATCATGAAATGCCTTCCTATCATATTGTCATGGTCTCCCCAACAAGATGTGACTTGCTTGCATTTGTACCACGTGGCACAGAACTTCATCAACATATTTTCCAATCGAAAATGGAATTACAACCTGTTTAGTCACTTTCACTTCACCACTATCATTCAGCCATTGCAATCTATATGGTTTAACATGCTTAACAGTACACAAATTCAGTTTACTAACAAGGGTGGTACTACAAACATTAACACAGTTTTCATTATCTATAATTATACTATATACCTTGCTTTGTACATAACAATATGTATGGAAGATGTTCTGCCTTTGTTCATTAGTTTCATCTTCCTTGACCTGGACCTATGGCTCGCAATTGGAAAGTTACGTCAGCATTTTGTGTCGCTGATTCATTGTTTTCAGACATTCTTTGAATCTACAAAATTTGGTTAGTAGCACAAAAAAAATCCTCACACCTCTCATGTATCACACAAAAAACATAATCAAGGCTTTTCACTCTAATAAGCTCACTACGCCTTTTACCTCACAATTAGTCTCTTTTGGTTCTTTAGGAACTGAAATCAACAAAATCAAAGTCAATAGCCTTCGCAGTGCACTCTAATTATAATTTTCAGACTCAAGAATTAATAAATATACTGAAAACAAAGCAAAACAAAACTACAATTATGATTTCGCGAGTAGCAATGCAAATTCGTACGAATTGTGGACGAAACGAAGACACAAAATAAAACAGAAGAGAATATTAGCGAAATCAATTACTTGACTCCTAGATAACCCAAATATAACATAAACAAAAGGATTTGGACAAAACTAAATAGTAAGGATAACGTTTTGAAACTTGACGCAAAACAAACCGGTTACGTAATTTTTACGTAACAGAATTGAAACCCAGACCAAATGATCTCGAAATGACCTCAAATTCAATATTTTTTTTTTTGGTAAGTTGACAGATATATTAAAAGAAGAATATAGAAAGATTATAAGGGGCATACCCTAGATTTACAATGTGCACGAAAACATAAAACAACAAATGGCTACAGGAAGCCAGAAAGCAAAACACCTCGACTTAACTAAACTTGTTAGGGATACCAATACAACTAGCTAAATATCAATTTATATGTTATTGACCCTCCAAGCGCTTTGGATCCTTATGTTTTCATCTGTTGGGAGAGCCTTCCTCATCAATTCAAGCTTTTCACGAATGATACATTCTATTTGATCAAAGACCAAATTTGGAGTTCTAGACATTCCTGCAAATATCCTTGCATTTCGTTCTTGCCAGATATAATACACTGCAGCCGCGAAACATTTACGAGAAAAATTGACGAAACTTTTACCATGCCACATAACAGTTGCCCATCGAATCCATTCCTCCCACCCTTTCGTCATTCTTGGAATGTCGCATCTGTCACAAACATGCCACCATATCGCTTTAGTATAGGAGCATTCAAAGAATAGGTGGGTTATGATCTTCATTGTTGCGGAGACAGAGTGAGCATCGATTGGGACCATGTATTCCAAACCGATGAAGTCTATCCTGAGTTGTGAGCTTTTGTTGGACAACCACCCATAGAAGAAAGGAATGTCTTGGAACAGCATTCTTGAACCACACAATGTCATGCCATTCAACAACCTGATTATGAAATCTTAGTTGCTCCCAAGCTACTTTGACCGAGAATCTGTGATGTGGTGAATCCAACCACACAATCTCATCCTTTTGCCCCATCTTAGGATTGGAAGGAATAGCTTCTATAATGGGGTGCCAGCCAATAGATTGAGTGTTAGGGATTCTCCATTCTGAGTTACTAATCAGCAAATTCACCCTCGCGTTACTTCCCATACTTGAATCGTAGATGAATCTTTCACCGTAAGAATTCGCGAGCGGGCTGTGAGGATGCCAATTGTCAAACCATAGAGAGGTTGTCATGCCATCTCCTATGATGTACTGCATCTTCGGCCATGCTAATGATCTGAGCTTTAGGATCTTTCCCCAAGCCCAAGAGCAATTCTCTGGCGCCTTGATTGTCCAGAAATTCCTACCTCGCAACAGATTGGATCTAATCCAAGTAGACCTCAAATTCAATATTTAGTATTATAATACTAAGAAAACAACAAAACTCAATTTATAGGTTGTTCTCTTATGGCTAGGTACCCAAACGCCTTGTATGATCAGTTTGTGACAGAATTGAACCTCCAATTACAATCTCCAGAAGCTGATATCAAAATAAGCCCAAATTGAATATATCATGCTAGCTCATCCCCAATACACATAATATGAAGTATGAATTGATTCTAAGGTGTTTTGCTTATGGTTCACTAAGAGTAGTGTTTCAGCGGCAGAATTGAACCTCGAATTAAAACCTCAAGTAAACTATTTCAAAATAAGTCCAAATTTGACATATAATGCGATATCATCCCCAATACACATAATATTAAGTTTCAATGGATTCTAATGTGGTTTGATTATGGTTCACTAAGAGTAGTGTTTCTGTGGTAGAATTCAACCTCGAATTAAAATCTCAAGTAAACGATATTAAAATAATCCCAAATTTGACATATGATGCTATCGCACCTCTAATATACTGAATATGAAGTTTAAATTTATTCTGAGGTGGTTTGCTTATGGTTCACCAAGAGTTGTGTTTCTACGGCAAAAATTAAATCGTCCTTCAAATTTCATATAATCTCTCTCTCTCTCTCTCTCTCTCTCTTTTATATTTAATATACTGATATGATTAAAGACAGTAACAAGATGAAATATAACCTTTTTTTTTTCTTTGTTTTTTTGCTTAGATGACGCAGACACAAAGAACAAGAAGATGGACGCAAATACTGAAAAACTTAAAGGAACACTAAAAAACACAAAAATAACATAAGGATATGACCTTGTTTCAGATACCAACTGATGTGAACCTCGTGATCACATGGTCATGCAACCTACAATCAAGATTGAGATGTGATCCTGGAAAGCTGAAATAAGACGATAGAAGTGTGACACAATGGAAACCTGCCCCAAAGCACCAACACTAATGGAATCAGTAGAATGACGCCACAAAGCTAGTTAATCTTCGATAAGTCAGATTCAGTTCGTTCAAGAACTTAAGAATGCGAGAATCACTATCACAAGTTAAAACTGAAAAATTTAGAAGTAATCATCATCAAAGGCTGCCAAAATTTTGGTTTTGTTAGTTTAAATAGTTCTTGAAAAATTAACCCTAATGGCCCCTTATGTGGACTTATATGAGGTCGATTCAAAACTAACCCAAAAACCTAAACTAAAAAGCCCATAACTTCATCCAAACAAGCCTTGGATCCTAGCTGAAAACAAAGTATAAAATAAGCCCGAACAAGCCTTGGACTGTAGCTAACAAAATAAAATAAAACCCCTAATATTAAATCCATGTTCTGCCATGAGAAGAAGATAAGGAAGTAAAATTTTACAAAACTGATTCAAGGCTTATTTATATAGCCTTTCATGCAGCCCCTTAATCATAGAAACAAAAGGAAAAGGTAGTTACCCATGTTGTTTCCAAGTTGTAGTATGATTCTTTTGTTTCCTTTGTTGTCCTCACCTCATGGCCCAAATAAAGTTGTACCCTCTTGCATATGGATAAGATGTACTAGGGTCTCCTTTTGATACTCCAATGAACCTTTCAATTCTGACTTAGTTGAAACCTTCAAAACCAATGCATTCAATGCCTCTTTCAATGCCTTTATCTTGGACCGAGTCATTGGACCATTTGGAACATGTAATGGGTTCTTGTTGGTGTTTCTGGGCTGGTCCACATCAGGCGATTTGTGCCTAACCACTATTATAGAGATTTGGATATGAAATTACAGGATTTGAATCAGGGTTCTAGGTCGCAATGATTCAGGCCAATGTAATTGAGGATAGGGAAGTTACTATGGCTAGATTTCTAAATGGGCTGAATAGGGACATTACGAATGTTATAGAATTACAACAATGTGTGGAATTGGAGGACATGAGACAATAGGGAGGTTGAATCTAAAAGTAACAAATCTTAAAGTGAAGAGATGTCACCTTTGGTGGATTTTAGTGATGAGGAGATTGCATATCCTGTTGAGGGGGAGGCCTTGGTTATAAGCCTTGTGCTGAACATGCAAATCAAATAAGGTGATGTAGATCAGCAATGAGAAAACATATTTCACACTTGATATCACATCCAAAACAAGGTATGTAGCATGATAATTGATGGAGATAGTTTTGCTAATATAGCTAGTGATACTCTTATGAAGAAATTAAATCTAAGTTGTATTAAGCATCCTAGGCCTAATAGATTGCAATGGTTCAATAAATGTGGTGAAGTGAAGATTACTAAGCAAGTGTATGATGATCAAATGAAACTAAAAAAGGAATGTGAGGATGAGAAGAGTGAAAATTCACGCGAGGACAATTGTGAGAGAAGATCATCAGATTTGGCTAAATCTAAATCATTAGTTAAACTGGTTATGAGTGGAGGTAAAACCCGAGGAGTGAAGAAAGTAAGCTTGTGTGATGATAATAGTGTGGAAAAATTAAAGAAACAACCTAATTTTGATGCAAAAGGAGCTGAAATCAAATCTGTGTTTTTCACTAACAAGCTGATGATCTTCTATATAAGAAGGCTTATTTTAACATTAACGATCTTGATTCTGCTATTCCTAGTGTGGCTGTTTCTTTGTTGTAGGAGTTTGATGATGTATTCCCTAAAGACATCCCTAGTAGATTACCACCATTAAGGGGAATTGAACATCAAATTGACCTTGTACTTGGAGCTTTGATTTCTAATTGTCTAGTCTATAGAAGCAACCCTGAAGACATGAAGGAGCTTCAAAGGCAAGTAGATGAGCTGATGATGAAAGGGTACATTCGTGAGAGTATGATGAGCCCTTGTGCCGTGCCAGTGTTACTTGTGCCTAAAAAGGATGGAACATGGAGGATGTGTGTTGAGTGTCGTGCTGTCAATACAACATAATGGTAAAGTATCGACATCCTACTCCTAGGCTTGATGACATGCTAGATGAGTTACATGGATCATGTATTTTCTCTAAAATTGACTAAAGAGTGGGTACCATTATATTAGGATGAAAGAAGGTGATGAGTGGAAAACTACATTTAAGACCAAGCATGGTTTGTATGGATGGTAAGTCATGTCGTTTGGTATTACAAATGCGCCTACTATGCTTATGTGTTTAATGAATCATGTATTGCATGTGTTTATAGGTAAGTTTGTTGTTGTGTATTTTGATGACATTTTGATCTATTGCAAGAACTTAAATAAGCATCTTGATCATTTACGTAATGTACTTAGTGTATAACGTAGCGAGCAATTGTATGCTAATCTTAAGAAGTGTACTTTTTATATGGAGAAAATTGTGTTTCTTGACTATGTTGTAACTGCGTAGAGTATCGAGATGGATGAAGAGAAAGTTAAGGTCATCTGGGATTAGCCTACACCAAAATCGGTAAGTGAGGTAATGAGTTTTCATGGACTTGCTAGTTTTTATAGAAGATTTGTGAAGGATTTTAGTACAATTGATGCACTTTTAACTGAAATTGTGAAAAATTATGTTGGATTTAAATGGAATGATGAATAAGATAGGGCTTTTAATTTGTTGAAATATAAACTTTGTTCGGCGCCTGTTTTAACTTTGCCAGACTTTACGAGAGCTTTTAAAGGTGAATGTGATGCTTCAGGTTTGTATAAGAGCTGTGTTAATGCAGGATAGGAGGCTCATTGCGTATTTTAGTGAAAAACTTAATGGGGCAGTTGAATTACCCTACATATGACAATGAGCTTTATGCCTTGATAAGAACTTTGAAGACGTGGCAGCATTACCTGTGGCCCAAGGAGTTTGTGATACATTATGATCAGGAATCATTGAAGCACTTGAAAGGGCAAGGTAAGTTGAGTAGGAGACATGCCAAATGGGTGGAATTTATTTAAACATTTTCCGTATGTGATCAAGTATAAGAAAGGAAAAGAAAACATTGTGGCCGATGCACTTTCGCGCAGATATGTTCTTCTATCTACTTTGGATGCTAGATTTCTAGGATTTGAACATATAAAAGAATTGTACAAGGATGATAGTGATTTTGTTAATGTTTACAATGCTTGCGAAACTTTGGCTTTTGGGAAGTTCTATAGACTTGATGGATATTTTGTTTAAAGAGAGTCATTTTTGTGTTCCATTAAGTTCTATGCGTGAATTGCTTGTACTAGAAGCACATGGGGGCGGGTTGATGGGGAATTTTGGTGTTGTTAAGACTTTGGATGTGTTGCATGAGCATTTTCACTGGCCTAAAATGAAAACAAATGTGCAACGCATATATGATAAATGTATAACTTGTAGGAAAGCAAAGTCTAGGACTCAACCACATGGCTTGTATCCCTTTGTCTGTACCTAAGGAACCATGAATATACATTTCAATGGACTTTGTCTTAGGTTTACCTAGGTCGAAACATGGTAGGGATTCAATTTTGATAGTTGTTGATAGGTTTTCAAAGATGGCACATTTTATTCCATATCATAAAACCAATGATGCAACTTGCATTGCTAATTTGTTCTTGAGGGAGATGGTACGACTTCACGGGATTCCTAATAGCATTGTTTCTGATAGAGATGTTAAGTTTTTTAGCTATTTTGGAAGGTGTTATAGGGCAAATTGGGTACTAAATTATTGTTTTCAACTACTTGTCACTCCCAAATAGATGGACAAATCAAAGTAGTTAATAAGACCTTAACACAACTTCTGCGCGCTGTCATTGAAAAGAACTTAAAGAATTGGGAAGATTGTTTGCCATTTATAGAGCTTGTATATAAATCGTAGTGTGCATTCTACTACTGAATTTTAACCATTTGAAATTGTGTATGGATTTAACCATTTAACTCTCATGGATTTGATCCCTTTGCTTGTTGATGAAAGGGTTAGTTTGGATGGTAATCGTAAAGCACAGGTGGTGAAGGCACTCCATGAGAGTGTGCGGCAGTATATTGAAAAGAGGAACCATGTGTATGTGACCAAAGCCAATAAGGGGCACAAGCATGTTGTCTTTTAGCCTGACGGTTAGGTTTGGGTCTGGGCAAGGAGAGATTTCCGGCCCATAGGAAATCAAAGCTACAACTGCGAGGAGATGAGCCATTTCAGATCCTTGAGAGGATCAATGACAATGCTTATAAAGTTGATTTGTCAGGTGAGTATGGTGTTAGTGCTACCTTTAATGTTTCTAATCTCACTCTGTTTGATGTAAGTAATGGTTCGAGGTCGAATCATTTTGAAGAGAGAGGGGATGATGAGGATCAACCCAACGCCATGTGTAATCATACCGAATCATTAGAGGTGCCAATTGGGACAATTATAATAGCTAGGGCAAACAAGTTTAAAGAAGTATTGAATGAGCTTGTACAAAACATACAGAGCAAGATGGACCTAAAGGAGCTTGGAACATCTAAGGAGCATGAAGAACAACCTCTAATTTAGGTCTAAGAAGAGTCAAATTCCTGTGGAACAAGGAGCTGATGTATCTGGCCCCATACTAGTCTTATTAGGCTTGTTTTTCCTAAGGATACAAGGATAGAAAGTCAATAATTTATTCTCCTAAACAATCAAGGAAGTTTCGGCTGATCAATTTCCTAAAGAGGGAAGGATTATTTAATGTTTTTCCTAGCCTAGAAAGGAAAGTAATTAAATCAGCAACAAAGAGGGAAATTTGTTTTCTTATTTGTCCAAGTTAAACAAGGAAATCCAAGCTAATCAAGGACCTAAAGGGGGCGGTAGCATAAATTTTGCAAATCAAATTTCTCCTAGCTTATATGGGACTTCTATAGGGCAGCAAATCTGATCCTATCATATTTATGATATTAAATTTGGATTTATTATTGTTATTATTATTTTCTTCTTAATTTAGGGTTTTATTTATATTATTTGCGTTTAATTGCAAGTGGGCCTCATATAAGTCCGCATAAGGGATTCAATAGGGTTTGTTTCAGTCTAGAGTCAGTATAAATAAAGGCACAACCAGACATGTAGGGGTTACACAATTTTCAGATCAATAAACTTCTTTTATCATACTTGTTGTGTGTTGGTGGGATAATCTCTCTTCCTTGGTTCTTTAAAAAACTAAAAAAATAACTTATCGAAGAACAATTGACTTCATGGCATCATCCTTCTCGTTCGCGAATCAATACTTGTTGGGTGGGGGTTTCCGTTTCCAATATTGTTGTGTCTAGGTACAAGTTATCTTTATGTCACACTCCTATTAAATCTAATTTACTTGGCTTTTGAGGAATTAGTGTCTTTGCGTGTGGGTTGCTTGACCGCGTGTTCAAGAGGTTCACATCATTTGTTATTGCACTCGGAGATCAAGAAAAAACTACTTTTACATGCCTCTTTGGTACTTTCACATATAGAATAATGTCTTTGGATTTTGATATAAAATGTGTAACTATCCAGTTTTACAGCAACAGTCATAATTCTCAATCTAACCGTTGGATCGAGCTTAAATTTTACATGGGGTCTCCAATGATGCGAACATCGTGATCACATGGTCACACAACCCACAAGCAAAGACACCAATTCCTGAAAAGCCAAGTAAATCAGGTTTGATAGGAGTGTGACACAAAGATAACTTGTACCTAGGCACCAACACTATTGGAAATAGAAAACCCCCACCCAACGAATATTGATTCGCGAACGAGAAGTAGATGACACCACGAAGCCAGTTGTTCTTCGATAAGTCGTTTTCAGTTCTTTAAAGAACCATGAAAGGGAGATTATCTCACCAACACACACAAAGTGCGGCAAACAAGAAGTTTTATTAATCTGAATATTGCATCATGCGTATTTGATAAGGCTTAGTGTAACTATCATACAAGAAAGAAAGAACTCTTTATTGTAATTTTTGCACTTGAAAAGTTTAGATCATATTTGGTTGGAACTAAAGTTATTATGTTTTTTGATCATCCAACTCTTAAACACCTTTTCCATAAAAAAAAGAGTCAACGCTAGGACTAATAAGATGGATCTTTTTAGTTACCAAAGAATTGCCAAGTAAGTTCTCTAAGGCTCAGATAAATAAACTCAAATATGATGAAAGAATTATGTTTGGGATGAGCCTTATTTATGGGACATTTATTCTGATCATGTTATAAGAAAGTGTGTACCTGATAATGAGTTTGATTTTATTCTTACCTTTTGTCTTATTTATGGTGGATATTTTGGTGCAAAAAGAACAGCTTATAAGGTATTAGAATGTGGTTTTTATTGGCTTTCTTTGATTAAGGATGCAGATAACTTTTGTAAGACATGTGAACTTTGCCAAAGAATAAGTAGTATTACTCATCATGATCAACTTAACTAGTATACTTGTAAGTGAATAGGTAGTATTACTCATTTTTACCATTTTTTTTAGTAACGTTTCTATATATATATATATATATATATATATATGGGTTGAAGCTAAAGCTACACGCACTAATGATGTTAAGATTATTATAAATTTTGTCAAAAGTCATATTTTTGACACGTTTAGAATTCTCAAAGCAATCATTAGTGATCATCATAATCGTTCAATGAAGGTTTTGCTATGCAAGTACCACATTACTCACTGCACTTTCTTTGCTTATCATCCTTAAATAAATAGTTAAGCTAAAATTCATAATCATGAATCAAATCCATCCTTGAAAAAACTATGCAACTAAATACAAAGGATTGGAGCTTAAGTGATGCAGATCAGCCCAACACCAATCGTAATCATGCCAACGACCCATTGGAGGTGCCAATTGGGCCAATCACAAGAGCTAGGGCAAAGAAGCTTAAAGAAGCATTGAATTGGCTTGTTCAGAACATATGAAGCAAAATGGACCTAGAGCGGCTTGAGACATTTAAGGAGCATGAAGGAAATCCTTTAATTCATCTAGTTCGGGTCCAAGAAGAGCCCAATTCATGTGGAACAAAGGGTTGATGTGTCCGGCGCAATTCCAGCCTTGTTAGGCATGTTATTTTCCTAATGCTGCAAGGATAAAAAGTCAGCAAATTATTCTCCTAATTAAGTAAGGAAGTTGGCCATATCTTATTCCTAAAGAGGGGAGGACTATTTAATGTTTTTCCTAACTTAGGAAGGAAAGTAATTATATCAGCAACAAGGGAGGAAATTTGTTTTCTCATTTGTCCAAGTTAAACAAGGGAATCCAAGCTAATCAAAGACATCAAAAGGGGCAGCAACATAAATTTTCCAAATCAAATTTTTCCTAGTTTATTTAGGACTTCTTAAGGGTGACAAATCTGGTTCTAGCATATTTAGGATGGTAATTTTTGGATTTTTATTATTTTTATTATTTTCTTATTAGTTTTTGGGTTATTATTACTTAATTGGGTCAATTATAAGTGGGCTTCATATAAGTCCACCTAAAGGGGGTCTATTAGGGTTTCTTTAAGTCTAGAGTCAGTATAAATAAAGGCATAATCAAACATGTAAGGTTACGCAATTTTTCAGATCAATAAACTTCTTTGCCGCACTTGTTGTGTGGTGGTGGGATAATCTCCCTTTCTTAGTTCTCTAAAGGACTAAAAACGACTTATCGAAGAACAACTATCTTCATGGCGTCATCCTTATATTTTTCATTCGCGAATCAATATTCGTTAGGCGGGGGTCTCCTTTTTCAATAGTGGTGGTGCTTAGGTACAAGTTATCTTTGTGTCACACTCTTATCAAACCTGATTTACTTGGCTTTCCGGGAATTGATGTCTTTGGGTGTGGGTTGCGTGACCATGTGATCACGAGGTTCGCATCATTAAGATTGAATGATGCTTTGTAGGCCTATAAGAAAGCTTATAAATCACCTTTTGGAATGTCTCCATATAGGATAATTTATGGTAAATCATGTCATCTTCCTATGGAACTTGAGCATCATGCATTTTAAGACATTAAACATTATAACTTAAATTTAGACGTAACAAAAAATCATAGAAAGTTGTAGTCGCAAGAGTTGGAGGAGATAAGGAAAGATACCTTGTGAGAATTTTATGATTTCCAAGGAAAAGACCAAGGAATTCCATGATAAAATGATTTTGTGGAAGGAATTTCATGTTGAGCAGAAGGTTCTTCTTTTTCATTCTTGTAAAAGCTCTTTCTTGGTAAGTTGTGTTTTTTTTGGATTGGAACCTTAGTGGTTACTAACATCTTTAATCACGGTGCTATCAAAATTCAAATTTTAGAAACAAACAAAGTGATCAAACTGAATGGAAATAAACATAATAAACGCTGTTTCATAAAGGTAATAAACGCATTTTTTTAAAAAGATTTTTTATCCCTGTTTACCCCATAAAGATATTGAATAGAAGCGCTGTTTTTTTTACCACTATAATTTTAAAAATAAATATTTAAATGCCCTTCAAAAGTAAGTAAATAAACCCGAAACATATCAAATGCAGTTAATCCTGCTATGGAAAAACACTTGAAACCTTTTTAAAAAATAGTTGTAAGGAAAAAATTGTGGTGGAGGTTAATTTGGCCAAACCTTAGATATGGGTATTGAGTCTAGCCAAAGATAATAAAGTCGTTTATTAGAAGGCAACCCAACGTACGAAAACAACAAGAAAATTTTAGATTTGCTTTTATCTTTTTGTTTTTGGTGTGATGATGCATGTTTCACCTATTTTAGCCAAATATATCCATATTTATGTTTTTTGTCAATTGTATGAGCAAGTTATTTACTTTAGGTACAAGTGTTTGGTTTTAATAAAAAAACAAAAAAAAACATCTATTGGATTTTTCTTTTAAACCTAAAATGTTTAATTTTATCTTTTGATCTCCTAATAGTCGATGAAAATATGTGTATTATATGTGTATTATAGGTTTGAACTAGTTGAGTTTGATGAAAGTATAAATCAAATGAATGGGTTTACTTGTAATATTTAAAGTTTAATTGATTTAGAGATTGACTTTGAAAGTATGGCATGCTGACTTAGTATATGATTTTATTTTTTGTAAGCTTTTAAGCCTTCAACATGATTATTTAATGAGTATTAGTCATTAAAAATTTGTGTATTTCTAAAACTTGCTTAATATCTTGCGGAGACTACATTTACATTACATGTGTCTATGAACATGATAAGGGCATGTAGGAATTTAACCATTTGAACCTAAAAAGCCGATCTAAAACATGTTATCCATTAACGAGCCCTTTTAAGCTTATTTATTTATTTATTTTGCTTTATCTATGTTTTATGAGCCTTAACTTTTTATATGTTTCCTTTTACCTAACCAAAGACTAATAAAACATATGTGTGATGTATATATGAGTTTATGGTTGGACATTTTGAGCAAAAACTAGTTATGTGATGGGTTTCTGTAATGAGTTTGAGTATGATAAGTGATGCGAACCTCGTGATCACGTGGTCACAACCCACAATTAAGATTGAGATCTGATCCCGGAAAGCCGAAATAGGTCTGATAGGAGTGTGACACAATGGTAACCTACCCCAAGGCACCAACACTATTGGATTGAGTAGAATGACGCCACGAAGCCAGTTAATCTTCGATAAGTCAGATTCAGTTCGTTCAAGAATTGAAGAATGCAAGAATCACTTTCACACGTTAAAACTGAAAAATTCAGAAGTAATTATCATCCAAGCTGCCGAAATTTTGGCTTACATGAGTTTAAATAGTTCTTGAAAAGTTAACCCTAATGGACCCCTTATGTGGACTTAAATGAGGTCCACTTAAAACTAACCCAAAACCCTAAACTGAGAAGCCCATAACTTAATCCAAACAAACCTGTTTAGTAACTTTCACTTCACCACTATCATTCAGCCATTGCAATCTATATGGTTTAGCATGCTTAACAGTACACAAATTCAGTTTACTAACAAGGGTGGTACTACAAACATTAACACAGCTTCCACTATCTATAATGAAACCACACACCTTGCTTGTACATAACAACGCGTATGGAAGATGTTCTCCATTTGTTGATTAATTTCTCCTTTACGCTAACTCATCCCCATCACTATCCTCCAATGGTGGCATGCCTTCACAATCAGATGTGTCACTTTGAGATTCCATATCACCATTATCTCTAATCATCATGATTCTCTTGTTTGGACACTCTGAAGCATAATGTCCATGTCCTTGACACCTGAAACATTTAACATCACGGATACGTTTAGGTTGAGTTTCAGATTTACCTTTGGCATCAGGAGGAACCTCAACTTTAGCCTTTGGTAGTTCAGTTCTAGAAGGAACAAAGGATCTTGGCCGGACAGTACCCTCTCTTTTTAGATTCGGCTTCCAAGATGATGAAGAGCCCGAATTAAACGTTGGCCGAGCATGTCCCTTCCGAAGTTGTCTCTCCACCATCGTAGCCATGTGAACCATATCCTCTAGCTCCACATAGTGTTGTAGCTCAACCACATTGGCAATGTCCCGATTCAACCCATTAAGAAACCTAGCCATGGTGGCTTCTCTATCCTTAACAACATTGGCCCGAATCATTGCTATCTCCATCTCTTTGTGATATTCATCTACTGTCTTATAACCTTGATTCAGACCTTGGAGCTTCAGATATAAGTCTCTGTAATAGTGGTTTGGCACAAATCGTCTCCTCATTAAGACTTTCATCTCCCCCAAGTCTGAACGGGTCGCTCCCCATTCCTACTCCTACTGATTACAATTTGATCCCACCAAATCAATGCATACTCCTTAAACTCAATTATCACCAATTTCACCTTCTTTTGTTCAGAATAGCTATGGCAATCAAAAATCCAATCTACCTTTTTCTCCCACTCCAAATAAGCCTCCGGATTGTTTTTACCTTGAAAGTTAGGAATTTTCAGTTTAATGGTGTCCAAATCCCCATCCATATTGTCAAAGTAGCTTGGGAACATCTAAGACGTCATCGTCAGATGGTTGAATGGCATGACATTGTGTGGTTCAAGAATGCTGTTCCAAGACATTCATTTCTTCTATGGATGGCTGTCCAACAGAAACTCACAACTCAAGATAAACTTCATCGGTTTGGTATACATGGTCCCAATAGATGCTCACTCTGTCTCCGCAACAATGAGGATCACAACCACTTGTTCTTTGAATGCTCCTATACTAAAGCGATCTGGTGGGATGTTTGTGACAGATGCGACATTCCAAGAATGACAAAAGGCTGGGATGAATGGATTCGATGGGCCACTGTCTCTTGGCATGGCAAGAGTTTCGTCAATTTTTCTCGTAAACTGAGTTTTGCAGCTACAGTGTATCATGTATGGCAAGAACGGAATGCAAGGATCTTTGCTGGAATGTCTAGAACTCCGAATTTGGTCCTTAATCAAATCGAATGTATCATTCGTGATAAGCTTGATTTGATGAGGAATGTCGTACCAACAAATGAAAACACAAGGATCCAACGAGCTTGGAGGGTGAATACCATAGATTCTTAATCTGTTAGTTAGCTGGTTGTATTGGTTTCCCTAACGAATCTAGTGAGGTTTCAGTTTTACGGTCGGTGGCTAGCCTGTAGCCATCTGTTGTTTTATGTTTCTGTTATCATTGTAAATCTGGGGTATGCCCCTTATAATGTTTGTATCTTCTTCTTTTAATACATACGTCAACTTACCAAAAAAAAAAAATCCCCATCCATATCTTCATAAGTGTCCATGCCACGGAAATTCACATTCCTCCTAGCCCTGTTTGGTCCAGACCTGATTCCTTGGCTAGCAGATGCAAAATCATAGTCATCTTCACCCGCATCTGCGTTTTCGTCAACAAACTCTTCAAAATCAGATCTGACATTCCTTACGGCCATACGGGCCGTATTTCCTCGGCGATCAGCCCCACGATTCTGTTGCTTTATTGAATTCACCTCATCTTTCAGATCCTTGTACGTTCTAGACAATAGCTCAAGTTGCTGGCCTATGGCTCGCAATTGGAAAGCTACGTCAGCGTTTTGTGTAGTTGATTCGTTGTTTTCAGACATTCTTTGAATCTGTAAAATTTGGTTAGTAGCACAAAATATATCCTCACACCTCTCGTGTATCACACAAAAAAATCAAGGATTTTCACTCTAATAAGCTCACAATGCCTTTTACCTCACAAGTTGCTTTCTTTTGGTTCTTTAGGAACTGAAATCAACAAATCAAAGTCAGTAGCCTTCGCAGCACACTCTAATTATAATTTTCAGACTCAAGAATCAATAAATATACTGAAAACTAAGCAAAACAAAACTACGATTACGATTTTGCGAGTAGCAATGCAAATTCGTATGAATTGTGGACGAAACGAACACACGAAATAAAACAGAAGCGAATATTAGCAAAAACAGTTACTTGACTCCTAGATAACCCAAATATAATAGAAAAAAAAAGCTTTGGACAAAACTAAACAGTAAGGATCACGTTTTGAAACTTGACGCAAATCTAACCTGTTACGCAATTTTTACGTAACAGAATTGAAACCCAGACCAGACGATCTTGAAATGACCTAAAATTCAATCTTTAGTATTATAATACTAAAAAAACAACAAAAAATCAATTCATGGGTCATTCTTTTATGTCTAGGTACCCAAACCCCTTGTATGATCAGTTTGCGGCAGAATTGAACTCCCAATTAAAACCTCTAGAATCCGATATCAAAATAAGCCCAAATTTCAAATATGGTGCGATCTCATCCCCAATACACATAATATGAAGTTTCAATTTATTCGAAGGTATTTTGCTTATGGTTCACAAAGAGTAGTTTTTCTGCGGCAGAATTGACTTCGAATTATAACCTCAAGAAAAAAATATCAGAATAAGCCCAAATTTGACATTTGATGCGATCTCACCCCCAATAGACTGAATATTAAGTTTCAATTGATTCTGAGGTGGTTTGCTTATGGTTCACAAAGAGTAGTGTTTTTGCGGCAGAATTGAGCCTCGAATTAAAACCTCAAGCAAAAAATATCAGAATAAGCCCAAATTTGACATATGATGCGATCTCAACCCAAATAGACGGAATATGAAGTTTCAATTGATTCCGAGGTGGTTTTATTATGGTTCAACAAGAGTTGTGTTTCTGCGGCAAAAATTGAATGATCCTTAAAATTTCAACTAATCCCTATCTCTCTTTCTTTTTAATATACTGATATGATTAGAGACAGTAAGAAGATGAAATATAACCCTTTTGTTTTTTTTGCTTAGATGACGCAGACACGAAGAACAAGAAGATGGACGCAAACACTGAAAAACTTAAAGGAACACAAAAAAAACAAAAATAACAGAAGGATATGACCTTGTTTCGAAGCCTAGCTCTGATACCAACTGATGCGAACCTCATGATCACGTGGTCATGCAACCCACAATCAAGATTGAGATCTGATCCCGGAAAGCCGAAATAGGTCCGATAGGAGAGTGACACAATGGAAACCTGCCCCAAGGCACCAACACTATTGGATTGAGTAGAATGACGCCACGAAGCCAGTTAATCTTCGATAAGTCAAATTCAGTTCGTTTAAGAACTGAAGAATGCAAGAATCACCCTCACACGTTAAAACTGAAAAATTCAGAAGTAATTATCATCAAAGCTGCCGAAATTTTAGCTTACATGAGTTTAAATAGTTCTTGAAATGTTAACCCTAATGGACCCCTTATGTGGACTTAAATGAGGTCCACTTAAAACTGACCCAAAACCCTATATGAGAAGCCCATAACTTAATCCAAACAAACCTTGGATCCTAACTGAAAACAAAGTATTAATTAAGCCCAAACAAGCCTTGAGCTGTAGCTAACAAAATAAAACAAAGCCCATAATATTAAATCCATGTTCTGTCATGAGAAGAAGAGAAGGAAGTAAAATATTATAGAAATAATTCAAGGCTTATTTATAGCCTTCCATGTAGCCCCTTAATCCTAGAAACAAAAGGAAAAGGTAGCCACCCATGTTGTTTCCAAGTTGTAGAAGGATTCTTTTGTTTCCTTTGCTGTCCTCACCTCATGGCCCAAATAAGGTTATGTTGGACCCCTCTTGCACATGGATAAGATGTACTAGGGTCTTCTCTTGATACTCTAATGGACGTTTCAATTCTGACTTGGTTGAAACATTCAAAACCAATGCATTCAATGTCTCTTTCAATGCTTTTGTCTTGGACCGAGTCATTGGACCATTTGGAACATGTAATGGGTCCTTACTGGTGTTTCTGGGCTGGTCCACATCAATAAGTTTTGGCCAAATCAGTTCAAAAAAAGAAAAAGAAAAAAAAAGGGCAAAACATGATGGCGATAGAAAAAATAAAAGAAAAATATTCCATATGTGATATTGTGGGACTTTGATATCAAAAGAAGCTAAGTAAGTGTGCTTTCGTGATGATGAATTTGTTGGCTTTAATGATTATATGTTGTTGAGTTTATCATTTATATGCTCCATTAGATTCTTTGGTTATCAACGTTTCTTTTAACTTTCTTTTATTTCACCTTAATCACATCCCTATTACAATCTTGAATAAAGAACTTTTGATTCATGTATTAAATGTAATACTTAGTAGTAAGATTAAAAAGTAAGCATATGGCGGATCATAAAATTGAATGAATTTGAGTGAAGACACATGAGTTATAAACACTTGAGTGTTATAATAAGGAGAGGGCTTATTATTCTGGTATGACATTCATTTCATTTAAGTTCCAAAGGCTAAGGAAGGTTTGCAATTTGTATTGTGAATTAATTCATGAAATTCTATGCTTTAATGATTCAAACCTCATGGTCATGTGGTCATGCAACCCGCAACGAGATTGAAAACCAACTCAAGAAAACAAATTATCAAGTTTGAAACCCTGACCCAGAGGTAACCTTATACCTAAGAACCAAAGGTCTTGGAATAAGAACTTGGACTGAGAGATAAACATGTACCTAAGAACCCGAACTATACAAATGATGGCACAAATCTAATTAATCTTTGATAACTCAGTGTATGATTTTTATCCTTGCAAAGAAAGATTGTTTGCAACAAGCAAAATAAATAAAAAAATCTTATTTATTCAAATCATCATAGCTGCCAAAACGTGCACCCTTAAAAGCAATATATAATCCTCTTTAAATAACCCTAATCGATCCTTTTTGGGTTGTAATCAAGTAACACAAATATAATATTGAAACAAACCCTAAAACAATGTGTAATGGGCAAAAACAAATACAATTTAGAATAAAGTCCAAAGCAAAAAATATATTCAAAACTAAAATAAATAAATAAAACATCATAAAACAAACTCCTCTTTCTTGAAATCTTCATGCATAGCCGAAACACCCCTATTTGCTTTTCTTGGAGGCTTTGATGAACCTTCATACTCCAAATTAGCTAGAAAACTTTGTTTTCTATAGCTATAATTTTCTCCTTTCTTTATTCTCTAAAGTCAAAGTAGACAAAGGTATCTCAATACTCTCAAACTTATATTCTCTCTATCAAGAACGCTAAGTTCTTTACAAATCTACTTATTCAATAAGTTAGTGTTATCAAAGCTTATGGGGTCTAAAACATCCCTTATTTTGCTCAAATTCCTATAAAGTACAAGCATGATAGAAAACAACATTAATATAAATAATACATATTAGTGATAAATTCAAATTTTTTTTAAAAAATACCAATGTTAATGAAAATAATTATTATTATTTTGAATATTATTATCAATTTGATAATATTAATATTATCAAATCGTAACAAACAAATACCAAATGTAAACCCCTAATAAAAAATAGATAAATCTGGGTTAAATAGGGTAACTATCAATTGAAAAGTGATAAAGTAGGGATAAAATCTTATAAATTTAGCTGCCAATACTCAACAATCAAATTGTAAATTTGATCCTTATCCCAACAAAGATAATTTGTTATATCATGCAAAGCACAAGTTTATTTCATTAATCCATTGCTTAGTTTTTTGCACAACAGTGGTTATCATTAAAAAAAATATACGTAAATGGATGGCAAGGCATGCTTATTTGAAATTATTATCGGCCACTACTTTCACACAATGTTGTTGGATGCAAGAGTGTGCAAGCCAAGAACTCCAAAGGCTTCAACAAGAGGCTAATGAATTGTTCATTAAAACTATTAGTCATTAGAGGATGAATCATCTTGAAGAGAGAGGGAATGATACCATCTAAGCAAGGTTAGATTCGAATTTTGACGTAAAATTTCCTATCGTTCAGTTTTACACTATTGATCATAACTCTAAATCCAACCATTGGATCGAGCTGAAACTTTACAAGTACTTGATGTAAACTTTTAGTTGAGTCAGAGTTCAGAAAGAACTTGCTATATAGGTCAGAACAAGATGTATGAATTTTGTTATTTACTTCCTTTTGACTTGTAGCCTTCTATTTGGCAAGGATTCTTTTCCTACAAGGATGTGGCAACTTGTTTCGGGAATCTCCTAGTTCTATAAGGATCTTTAATGGGCTGCAACATAGTTTCCAAGTGTGGCAAGGATTCATTAATGTTTCATAATCCTTTTTTTACAAGGATTCCTTATTCGTCCTAGCTACACAAGGAAAGAAGAGCTGATGGTATGTAAGGTTTCTAGGATCATTGGGCAGATAAAGACTTAGAACTTATAGGCTTTATGGGGTGTAACATAGTTAACAAGGAAAGAAAAGGCTAATGGTATTTAATGACATTGATTTCTAGGATTATTGGGCAGACAAAGACTTGTGGGCTTTATTCTAGGTAACTGCAACCCAAGGCTTGTTTGGGCTTATTTAATACTTTGTTTTCAACTAGGATCCAAAACTTGTTTGGATCGGGTTATGGGCTTTTTTTGTTTAGGATTTTTAGGTTAGTTTTGTATGTGAGTCAGTTTAGCCCACAATGGTAGATCCATTAGGGTTAATTTTTTAGAACTATTTAAACACATGTAACCTAAATTTTGGCAGTCATTGATGAATGTTACTTCTGAATTTTTAAGTTTTAACGTGCGAGAGTGATTGTTGGTTGTGTGACCACGTGATCATGAGGTGTGCATCACTAATTCCTAAAGTAAGAACTAATGGTGTCAGCATGTCTAACAATTGGGAGGTAGAGTTGATGATGAAACCATATTATTCGATAGTTTCACCCACATTTTACTAGTATTTTGCCTATGTTTTTTATATAAAATGCCTTGATATTCTTTGTTTTATGTTTTAAAGGCACTGTTGGATGAAAGATGTAAAAATGAGTAACTTGGAGGTAATTGGCAGATTTGACATTCAGTCGATATTTTGTGCAGAGCGTAAGCTCTAGAGGTCGAAATGAAGTGATTCTAGTGGCATTAAAAAGCTAACATCCATACCGTTCTGGAAATCTATTGCATTCAAAGTCAAATCTCGCAATCTACCAATGTTGACATTTGACCATTCTGACTTGAATATCTTGAGCTACAGAGTCCATTTGATGCAAACTCAAGTTTTTTAGATTCTTGACTCAAAGGCCTATCCACGTACCAATGTTCAGCCATAAAAGATCTCATATAAGGGAGATATGAGTTTTCTAAGTTGACAAATGAACTCTGCCAGCAAATAGGTTTTGTGAAGAAACGAGTCCAAATTATGTCCTGATTAGTATTTAAAAGTGCATTTTTATCAAGGTTTTATATCATCATTTTGCACTTGAAGTATCAATAACTCCTTAACTAGAGCATATTTTATAATAACATGTCTAATAATATAAGATACCTTTAATTTATGGTAAATATTCATCTTAATGCAGGTCTATCACATAAATCAAAGAATCGATTGATGAGTTTAACTACTGAAATTCAGAAGACAAAGAGAGGGCTAAGCTTAAAAAAGAGATGTTAGTTCAGTCCAAACTGGAACACCATTCGGTTATTGGATCATAACTGGAGCTGTAGAACTTGGATTTAGATCTGGTTTATATGTATGGAAAACTAAGACATAGGCCTAAAACTTTCATGAAGAGTCCAAGATTTAAAAGTGTTATTTTCGAGTTCAAATGGTAGCAACAATAGAGAAGTCGGAATCTGTACTGCAACCCAGACACTGTTCAGTGTTACCCCATATCTCGAGTTCTAGAAGTCCAAATGCACCGATTCTTGTTTTGTTGGAAAGCTGAGACAATTTCCCAGAACTTTCATGCGGACTATCTGTTCAAATTCTAATGTTAGCAATGATGTTTTCTACAGACAAGAAGATAAGGAGTGTTACCAAGTCAATAGGTGGCCACCCACTCAACAATTAGTCATCAAATCAATAGTTCTGAATTTTGGCCTATAAAAAAAGGTATGTGCCATGCATTTAGGCATCTTGATTTTCAGATCAAGATCTTGGTCTTGCTCTCTTTCTTTGTATTTTGTAATGTTCAAGTTTTATTCCATATTATATTTTCCTTAATCTCTTGTTTATGCTTTTCATTTTCTTTACTATACTTATATAGTTATGTTCTTATCTTGTTTATCTATGTTTCTCTTCTTTATTATGTTTAGTTAAGTTTATTATGTCAAGGTGAAAAGGTTACACTAATGGTGTAAGAATAAGTATAATATAAACTCAACATGGACTTTAATGTTTGTTACTAACATGTTTTGTATTTGTTATCTTCTTTACTCTTAATACTTTGCTTGTTAAATAGTTAATCTAGATTTATGTTGTATAAACCTTGGTACAACAAATACTTGGTACTTTTATAGCCCAACTGTATGGTATAACCGACACCTGTGCTATGAAAGGAACTTGACTTGTTGTTAACATAAGTTATCATCATGAATACCTGACAACATTTACAAGTATTAGCATTATTCGAATAAGATAACTAATGTAATCATGTTAACAATTTATAATCCGATTGGAACCTCCTTTGTATGTAGTTTCCAGTTGAATAATAAAAAGAGTTTATATTATACTTATTTGAAATACTATAAGTGGATCCTCTAACCTTGACAATTATTTTATATTTGTTTAAATCCTTAAATCAATATCACATCTCAAAGCTCTCTTCAACTCCTTTTCTGTTATTGTCTATTTCTTTATTTGTAGTTTATACAGTTAACCTCCCTGTGATTCGACCCCGGTCTTGCCGGGTTATTTATTACTTTGACACTCCTACACTTGAGAGAAGACATCAATCTTTTGGTTGTGTCAAGTTTTTGGCACCGTTGCCAAGGAGGTAAATTCCTGTATAAATTATAATATTTATTTTATTTTCTCTTTTCACTTTTCTTGTATCTAACTTCTGTTTTGTTTTCTTCTTCCTTTTATTCTCTTCCTACACGTACATGAGAGTTTGGTCACGTACATTAAGTGGTAGACTTTGTAGGGACCTCCTCATCATTTTCAGAAAATATGGCCGAAGAAGATATCCAGTCGCTTCATAATGAGAATAATCGTGTTAGAACACTTAGAGACTACATGAATCCAACAAGAATGAGCCTTCAATATGTAAATAGATTGTGGATGTAATAAAATGACTAGTGTGTTTTAAACTGTTATAATATAAGGTGTTGTATTGTTATTGTTACAATATATAATATATCTCTTATTATTGTTTATATAAATTTAAAGTTTGAGAAATGATAATTGATAATGTTAAATTATTGGTCTGAATGGCATGATTGTCTTGGAGTCGATAACTTGGTATTGACCAAATTAAGGGGAGACTTTTATGAAATTTTTGCAATATAAAAAATTTCTTTGGGTTTTTCCATTTATAAAATTGCAATATTAATTAAAAGAAATCTGTCCTACAAGGACAATTAAAATTAAGGATGTTATAACATTCATTCAACCATTAAAGTCTATAAGGTTTTTTCATGCTTTAATAGTATTCATACTCAATTATCTAACAAGTGTAACACTAACAATATTAGCATAACTCCAATTATCAATAATTATACTATATACCTTGTTACTTATGTGACATATAGTATAAAAGATGTTCTTCTTTTTTTACTCTATATCATCATTCTTAATTTGAACAGTAAGTTATCTCCTAATCACATAAGCCTTTCCATCAACTGGATACTCAACATCACTATAATCCTCAAGTGATAGCGCATTTTATCCTCCTTGGATTTATCACTTTTGGATCCAATCTCACCATGTTCTCTCATAACTATAACTCTTTTATTTGGACATTGTTTTACTATATGTCCATTACCTAAACATCTGAAACATTTAATATCATGATTATGATTAGTTTGAGTTTTGGTTTTACCTTTTTGTTTAATAGTTGAATCCCTCCTTAATGCTTTAGGTGGTTCGACTTTGCTTCTCATTGTATTCGATTTTAATGGGAGAACCCTTTTTCTCCTATAATTCAGCCTCTAAGCCTGAAAAAAAACCCAAATTACCCCATTAACATGTATTGCCCTTTTTTTTTCAATTGCCTCTCTACCTTGATAGCCATGTAAACCATATCTTCTAGCTCAATATAATTTTGTAAACCATTTTTTTTCTTAGAGTAATGGTGACAATAAAAAAAATTAAATTTACTTTCCTTTTGTATTTCAAATATGCTTCAGGATTGTTTCTACCCTAAAAAGCTTTGGCTTCATCTTAATACTCCCTAAATTTATATTCAAACCATCATGAAAACCATCCTCCCTATCTGCTCTTCTATGGCCAAAATAGTCATATCACTGAACTCCCTTATGTTTGTAAGTTCTAGGCTGCCAAATCCTTACACCATATTTATGATCAAAATCCTTAGCCTTTTCATCAGTATTTTCAGTTATAGACTCCTCTAGAGGTGAAATAGCTCGTCTCACGGGCCTTATACCATCAGGACCCCTACGGACTAGCCAATCTTAAAGGCTAGCTACTTCGGCTCTCAATCTAGCCATCCTATTCATAACCTCTCAAAACCTCAAGTTCATTATCTGTAATCGTTATTGCATAACCATATAACCTCATTCTGGATTGTTCTTATCGTTTGATGGTGATGACCTGCTTTAGATTGACATCATCAAGATCTAATAATCACGTTAGTTGTTAGAAAATATATTCTCACACACTCCCTCACATGTTTACACTCAATTGATATCACTCCTGTCGTTTTTCACATAAATTTTTGGCTTTTCAATATAATAAGTTCACATTTCATCTTTTACCACTTGATCTAAAAAATCTAACTTCTTTAATAAACTAATTCACAAAAAATTAGAAAAATTAATGACTTAGCAGCGTAGTCCAAAATAATTATAGACTTAAAAAACAATACAAAAACTGAAAATTATCAATACAAAACTACGAATACAAAATCTCAAAAAATAAAACGAATTCGAGTGAATTATGAATAATTAAAGATGTACAAAAAAATTACAGAAATGGGAAAACTAATGTAATAAGACTTAAATAACCCAAATTAATCAAATACATTATTTTGGACCAATTTTTGTGTACCAAACCTAAAATCGACAACAGAAAAATTTATTTGATGTAAAGCTACCCGTTATGATATTTTTTGTGTAATTTTCATAAATAAAATAAAAAAGTATACCTGAATGATCCTAAAATCAAGATATGATATTAAGATATCCCAATAATCAAGAATGTTTAGATTTAAGTTGTTAAATCCAAGATTTGATGAAAAACACCCTAATATATGGCCTAAACCCTACCTTTTTTCCTTTTAGCAATTTTTTTTAATCTTTTTTTCCTTAAATTGTAAACAACTAGATCATATATATTTTTTTTTAACTTTTACTACAAAATGATGCGAACCTCATGATCATGGTCACGCAGCCCACACGCAAAGACACCAATTCCCGGAAAGCCAAGCAAATCAGGTTTGATAGGAGTGTGATACAAAGATAACTTGTACCTAGGTACCAGCACTATTAGAAACGGAAACCTCCACCCAACGAATATTGATTCGCGAACGAGAAGTATAAGGATGACGCCACGAAGACAGTTGTTCTTCGATAAGTCGTTTTTCAGTTCTTTAGAGAACCATGAAAGGGAGATTATCTTACCAACACACACACACACAAAGTGCGGCAAACAAGAAGTTTTATTAATCTGAATTGTCTGACTTACATGTCTGGTTATGCCTTTATTTATACTCACTCTAGACTTAAATAAACCCTAATAGACCCCCCCTTAGGTAGACTTATATGAAGCCCACTTACAATTGATCCAAATAAGTAATAATAACCCAAAGACTAAGAAGAAAATAATACAAATCCAAAAATTATCATCCTAAATATGCTAGAATCAGATTTATCACCATTAAGAAGTCCCAAATAGACTAGGAAATTTGATCTGAAGGTAGAATTTATTCTAAAGTCTTCTTTCCTTTTTGTAGCTAGCATGAATAAGAAATCCTTGCAAGAAAAGGATTCTGAACATTTATGAATCTTTGTCACACTTGGAAACTATGTTGCAGCCCATTAAAGATCTTTGTAGAACTAGGAGATTTTCAAAACAAGCTGCCACATCCTTTTAGGAAAAGAATCCTAGCCAAATAGGAAGTCCACAAGTCAAAATCAAATAAATAACAAAATTCGTACAGCCTCTGTTGACCAGTATTGTTTTAAAGCCTTGTTCCGATACCAACTGATACAAATCTCGTGGATATAAAGATCTAGAAACCAGTAATCAAATCAACCCTTCCCATGAAAGCTAAATTTAGACTTCTGATTGAGCTTGACATAGTGATAACCTGTATTGAGGCACCAAGACTATAAAAACTAAGCCCCCACCCAACACCTATAAAGAGACTCGAATAAGAAGTATAAAAGACATCATAAAGCTTAGTTAATGCTTTGATAAGTTAAAGTAGTTCAATAAAGATCCAAATTAAAAGAATTTCATTTCTCTCTCCCCCTCTCTTTCTCTCTCTCACACACAATATACAATAGTAATATACTCAACTTCTTAACAAAATATTGTCTTACAAAGTAATATTTATACTTGAAATAAAATAAAATCTAGTTAATCTAATGGGCTAACATTAACCCAAATAAAAATAAAGCCCCAAGTATCTAAAATAAGGCCTAAAACTTTAAAAATAATAATTCTGAAAATTATTACTAAGTTGCTACACTCTAGGAATTAAAAAAAAAACGATTGTTGAATAAAATCTTTGCTTAAAAAGGACCCTTGGCAGCATAGCCCATGATGTTGCCCCCCGGGATCTAAAAAAACAAGGAAATAATTTTTCCCTTAGCCTCCTATGTTTCCATACACAATAAGGAATCCTCTCATAACTCGGAATTCATAAAAAAAAAAAAACATGGAAACAAATAAGCCTCTAGTTGTTGAAATTACTTAGCCCATAAAGTATCGATTATGCCCCTCTTGTAGATGATTAAATTGACTAAGATCTGATCATCACTTGTTGAAGATGTATTCTTCATGAAATCCACCTTGACCCAAATATTTTAAATAAGCCCATTGAACGTATCTTCAAGCTTTTTTGCCTTTGATCTTGTAATTGGTCAATTTGAAACTTCTAATGGATTTTTTGGTGTAGTTTAGATCAATCACCCTATTTGACTTCATCATTAGAAAGTGATTTAGGAATTTCAATATCAGTTTTAAGTTTCTTTGTTTCGTCTTTTTCTATTATCAAGTCCTCAACCAACTACTTCATTTCCCAATTCACATCTATAGAAACTTTTTTACGATCTTTAACTTCACTTTTAATAACAATAAGGTGATACTTTAGATGAGTAATACCATCACCATTAATCCTCTTTCTACAATTAACACATATAGTTGAAATTTTTGCACTAATAACCACCTGCATATGAGCCCATACTAAATCATCTGATCTTGATGGAGTATAAGCCACAAAAGTAGCAACACTTAATGAGTTTTCACCCACATAATTTGATCTGAAGGAAAAGTAAATCAAGATTATTTTCAGTTGTTACATTGATATGTAATTCAAATTAACAATTATTAATTATAAAAAACTAAAGGGTCTCGGTAAAACATTGTGAAGCAAGACTCGGTTCATTGTAGATTGCTATAATGAATTGACATTTTTCCCTCCATAGTATAAGCCAAGTGAGAGCAAAATTAGGGGCAAATGGTCTTTACTTGGGGTTCAATTGGAGTTTTCAAATTCAATGGAATTAAATCGGTCTCTTAATAGTTTTGTTGCACAATAAAATTACTAATTTACCCTCGAATAAAAAAATTGCTTGGCTAGCAAGGGTTTTCATGGTGTTTTCCCTTTTTTCAAAATAGTTATAAGACTAAACTCTACCAAAGAAAAAGAAAAAAAACTAAACATTTTGTTAGGGGTTTTTACGTCTTTTTGTCATTCTCAGTTTGTATAAGGGATAAATTAGTTTTTTTAACAATTAATAAATATTATTAAAAAGATAAAAATGGTTGGCGATTCAATGTCTTCTTGCGGTGTAGCTGATGGTTTGGAGAATGCAAATCAATTCGCAATGTTTGGTGGTGGCGGGCTTGTTTTCTCCCACCCCTCTTTTCTCTGTCATGTCCTAAGGATTCGCGCCTAAACTTCCAAAATCCAAATTTGTCCTAAATTTGTATTCATTTGGATTTTGGCTCTCATTATTTTGATTGCTATTTGTGTTGATTTTTATATTTTTTTTCAATTTCATCCCTTAATATTATTTTTCATTTAATTTCTTTATCCAATTTGGTCCTTATTCTTTTGATTGTTGTTTTTTTATCCTTTTCTTGATTTATTTATTTTTTCAATTTTGTCCCTTAACATTTTATTTCAATTAATTTTTGTATCCAGGTTTGGTCCTCATTCTTTTCATTGCTATTTTTTTAATCCTTTTCTTATTTTATTTTTAAATTTAATCTCTAATTATTTTCTTTCATTTAGTTTTTGCACTATATTTGATCCTCAATGTTTTAATTGTTTTTTGTTTGGTTTTTTGTAATTTTTTATGATTGAAAATTTTGCTTTGTTATTTTTTTTTATCTACCTTCCTTGGGTTAATTGTGGTCCTATGACTCGAGTCACTCGTTTTGAATATTAACCCAGATTAAATTTGTTGTGTTTTTAGGTTGTTTTTTTATAAATAATTTTTTTTAATTCCATAATTTAACATTGCATTATTGGGGTTTGCACTTCATGATTTGTTATGTATTTTTTTAGAGTTATCTTAATCTTATATCTTAGGTAATTGATTAGATGAGTTAACTCATATTGATTTGGGTTAATAATATAGTGTGAGCCACTTAGCTCATAAAAAAAACTAAAGGTTATATCTTAACACAATTTTGACCTTATTTTTTCAAAACAAAATCCAAAAAAAAAAAAAATGAAAAAACAATGATTCTAAAAAATAAAAAAAATTTTGAGACATTCACATCGTTTTCAAAGAAATCCAAAATTAAAAAAAACAAGAAAAAGTAAAAAAAATAAATAAAGGGTTTAAAAGCAAAAAAAAAGGAAAATAAAGGATCAAAGTGAAACCAAGTTGCTTGAAGATTAGGAAATTAAAAGAAAAAAACAAAATATTTGGCTGAAAAATCTTGTGAAAAAATAGGGGACATTAAAAATATATATACTAAAACATGCAATAAAAAAAATTTAATCAAAGTATATATAAATTAACTTGGATAATCACGTTAAAAAAAAAAAATTTCACTCCAACACTGTCTCATAACTCCATCATCTCCTCTATTTATAGCCACCAAAGATTCCCTCAAAGCCGATGTCCTCAGCCACCCCACGAGTAGGCCATCATCACTGTCGAAGTACCTAATCCACCATAGCCTACAGACCCATCGACTTGATCGGCCACAACACCATAGACCAATCACCCATCACCGAGTATCATCGTATCAGCCATTTCCCCTTTTCTCTTTTCTAATATACCACTCATATTCATTTCTCTCCCCCGCATTCCAACACACTCACGCCTAAAAGAAAAAAACCAACCCTTCATCTCCCCTCCACCAGACCTGCCAACAGTTTCCCTCATGGTGAATTTTTCATCTTCCCAATAGTCAACCATTCTCTCTCAAAAAGCTCTTCCTCCAACGCAACAAATGGTGGCACCAATAAAAACCAACACCACACCCATCAGCCAACCTTTACCACTACAAATAACAGTACCGGGACCCGCCAGCAGCATAACCGCCATGAGTCGCATCACATGCATTCTAGATCTGCCCCATCACATGCATTCTAGAACGCCAGAGCATTACCCTACGCGTCACCGTCTACAATCGAACGGGTGCCATACACACGTCGTCGAACGCCACTACTATTTCAGCAATCTCTTGGTTTGATTCTGGTAGTTTCATCCAACTCAGTCATACCATTAAAGGTGGATTTTAGAGATTAAAGAAATTTCTTAATTTATCTAGATGTGTTGGTTGTGTGTTGATCTGTGATGATGATCGTAAAGAGATGTGTATGTGATTATAAATTATGTGAGTTAATTAGTAAAGAGATGTGTGTGTGATGCATATGTTTTTTTATTTAGTATGTGTTAGATAACTAGATAAATAACCAAAACATTTAACAACTTTTTTAATTTGCATGGTCTATCATAACAATCGAAAGATAACTAAAATTATTTTATTTGCATGATTTGAAATTAATAAAATAACATGTTTAGCATTTAAAAAAATAATTTACATTAACATATTTTCAATATATTTATCGCATATAGTTTTTGATTTAATAACAAGTTTAATAAAAGTTTGGCCTAAATTAAATGTTACATTGGGTCTACATGTCTAAAAACCAAAATATATATAAATGATAGTATTTTTTTAATAAAAAGGCCGAAGTCTTTTTTTACTATTCTTATGAGTTCCAAGCCCCTTTGAAAATTTATTAAAAAATTATTTGAGGTAAATGGTGATGCGAATCTCGTGATCACGTGGTCACGCAACCCACAATCAAGATTGAGATTTGATTCTGGAAAAGTTGAAATAGGTCTGATAGGAGTGTGACACAATGAAAACCTGCCCCAAGGCACCAACACTATTGAAATGAGTAGAATGACGTCACGAAGCCAGTTAACTTTCGATAAGTCAGATTCATTTCGTTCAAGAACTGAAGAATGCAAGAATCACTCTCATACTTAAAAACTAAAAAAATTCAAAAGTAATGATGATCATCAAAGGCTACCGAAATTTTGGTTATATGAGTTTAAATAGTTCTTGAAAAATTAACCCTAATGGATCAATCCTTGTGGGCTGAACTGACCCCCATACAAAACTGACCCAAAAACTATAAACTGAAAAGCTCATAACCTAATCCAAACAAGCCTTGGATCCTAGCTTAAAACAAAGTTTTAATTAAGCCAAACATGAATGAAAATAATAAAAATAACTAATTTGTCATTAAATACCACCAGCCCTTCTTTTCTTGTGTAGCTAGGATGAATAAGGAATCCTTATAAGAAAATGATTCTGAAACATTAATAAATCCTTGTCACACTTGGAGATTATATTGCAACTCATTAAAGATCCTTGTGGAACTAGAAAAATCCCAAAACCAGCTGCCACATCCTTGTAGGAAAAGAATCATAACCAAATAGGAAGTCCACGAGTCAAAAGGAAGTAAATAACAAAATTCATATAGCATTTGTTGACCAGTATTTTCATATCTTTCCAAACCTCGATTGACCTGAAATTTTAACCCAAGGTAGGACAACATGTCTGGAGAGTCCACGTAAAATTGTAGCCTGATCCAACGGTCAAATTGAGAATTATGATTGTTGCTATAAACTTGGACTGTTGTGTATTTTACGTCAAAATCCGAATCTGACCTTCCTTGGGTCGTATCACAAGGCTGAACCGTATCAAATGGACTCACAACAAATTATTACCTTAAATATAAAAATAATATAGTTTTTTAACCTCAAATAAATTTGAAATTATTCACCAGCACTAAGGTCAATAATATAAATATTTACCAATATCAAAATTAGGAATACCCATAGCATCATTGTTCAGTAACGTTGAAATTAGGAATATTATCACTAGGATTAGCAATAACTTTGAGCCCTAATATTCACTAGTGTCAATGTTATGAACCTCTTGCATGCAATACTTACCAACGTTAGAGCTGAAAGTATTTCTAAGTTGAATACTCATTGATGTTAGAGTCATGAATATTATAGGCAAACTATAAATAACACATAGCACAACAAATCCTTAATAATTTAAGACAAAGCAACTAATGTAGCCTACCTCATATAGAATGCTTTAGGAGTGATAATATCTTCCCTTTAACGTAAACAGTCTCATACCATTAAATCTCTATAGATTAGTCAGGGTTTTTTAATGACCATAAAATTAGGTGGTGACTCCTTAATTTATATCTTTTCCTATAAAAAATAAAATATCATCTATTTGTTATTTTTCACTTTTTCCATGAGACATGACTTATCCCTTACCCTTTTTTTTAGATATATTTGCTTTTTTAACTGATATCATGTCTTTCAACTCACCTATGCTTTTTCTAAACCTAAAAGATAGGAGATAGAACGATGAGAGAGGCGATTGACCTAAAGAAAAAAAGGCTATCGGTCTAAAGAGATAGACTCGAGGTCGCACTGAAAAAGAAAAGGCCACATAAAAAAGTCCATCATATGGTTCTAGTTCTCTTTTTCATGATTTGCTTAGCTCTCCTCACTATAGGCCACACCATCAGACCTTAACCTAATTTTCATCTCACAGGCCATAGGTTCCCTTTTTAAAAACCAATAGAACTACCCCTCACCACCAACTAGGAATATAACCCACCTTCTCTCTTTTCAAAGACCTCGACAAGAAACTCAGCCATCAATATACATCTATCATGCAACGTTATAAAATTTCAAGCCACTCCACACCATCGATGAGATATAAAGACCATTTCCTCTCTCTTTAAAGATCCTAGAACATAACCCAAACACTAAAATTACATCCACTTGACATTGGTGAACCAAACCCCAAACCCCAATCATCAATTAATCCTAGATTTTTTTATTGTTTTTTGGAATTAATTGAAATATGGCGTTATTGCTCAACTTTTGTTTTTTGGGTGTTTAATCCAGGCATTTAAGTTTTCTCTTTATTCAAAATTTGTACTTTTTAGATTAATTTTTATCATAGGTTTTAAGTTATGTTTTCTTTTGTTATAGACATTAAAGTTTTTCACTAGCTGGAGGCTAGCTTACCGCGTTAGACTATACTGAGTTGGAGCCTAACACACAACCTAAATACTAACATCACATCCACTTGACATGGTGAACCATACCCCAATCATCGATTAATCCTAGATTTTTTTTATTTTTTGGAATTAATTGAAATATGACATTGCTGCTCAACTTTTTTTTTTTGGTGTTTAATTGTAGCATTTAACTTTTCTCTTTATTTCAAAATTTTTACTTTTTAGATTAATTTTTATCATAGGTTTTGAGTTATGTTTTCTGTTGTTATAAACATCAAATGTTTTTCACTAATTGGAGGCTAGCTTACTAAGTGGGACTGCATAAAGAGGATTACAAAAAATATCTTTTGCTATTAATGTAGTAAGTTTGTCTTAGTGATCCTATATTTATATGATCCAGACTTTCTTTATTGTTTTCCATTTGATTCATTTAAGTTTATGAGCTTTTAAAGACTTGAATCTGGGTTTTGAGGATATCTGTTAAAGTTGTCAACTTTAAGCAAAATCTATAAAAGGTTTGTGTCTTTGATGTGGTTTGCCTGTGTAATTTTATATTTTATGTTTGTTACAGTCCATTCCTAACTTTGAAAGGTTTGTCTCTTTTTTGTTGGGGTTTTTTAAACTTCCTTTTTTTTCCATTAATTTTTTGGGTAGATTTAATTATATTTTATGTTAGATTGTTTAGTCTTTCTTGTTCTTGGGTAGAGTTATAGATTAAAGAACTTGTGAAGGCTCTTGTTTTTGTGTTGATGGTGTTGACAATTTGTTATATTGGTGCTTAATCTTTTTTTAGTCTTCTTGACCCATTGATTTGCTTCTTCTTGGTTGCTTGAGGATGGGATGTTTATGTTTGTTTCTACCTTTTGTCTCTTCTCCCTCTGCTGGTTTCGCTAGAAAATTGCCAGATAATTATCTCTTTCATTTTTTGTTCTATTTCCTCTCTCATTCCTATTGTAATTGTTGATAATTATCTCTTCTCAATGTCAGTTTTCAATAATATTTTTATTGTTAAAGGCAATATAAATGATAATTTTTATTAACAAAGCTTTTTATAGTAGTGAAATATACACATGTATTACATTTACCAGCATAATCTTTTAAACAAATAAATCCAAATTATTTACTCTTTTGAGGTTTATTATAATCTGAAAATTCAATTTTTTAGTTGTAAACAACTGGTGATTGAATATTATTGTAAGGAGGCTATAGTTATTGTTAGAACTATTGTTATCAGGATGACGACAAATTAAATTTTTACAATTTAACTTATTAGATGTTACAATATGTATTATTGTAATCTAAACAAGGGTTTTAAACTCTTGCAAAATCAAATGGATTCAAATGGAAGAACAAGCTATAAAAAAATTCTACTGGTCTTGCAAATGATGTTGGTAGGGCCAATCCTAGATTTATTGACATGTTAGTCGAGGATTTGGCTGCTACTTGGATTCAAACAACATTCAAGGCTTATAAGGTATGTTTATTATCTGTGCTACATATGCAACACATGGATACATAAAAGTATTGCATATAAATGAAAGGATGCATATATCAATGTATAATTGTTCATTTAAACATTTCCTCATGATGTAGGCTTGGAAAGCTCTTTGTCATTTCAAAGGGACAACATGATTACTAATCATCAACCAAAAGTATTGTCTCAAAAAACGCAAGCTACCATTAAAGTTTGTTATGTTTCAGCAGGGAAGCTTGTTTTGAATAGTTCAACTTCCATTCTCGCATTTATCAATCCTTAAAATTCCTTTCCTTACCGTTTATCAAAAGGTTTAAGTATTTCACCCTCTAAAATTTGTCCTTGACCATTTATATCTTAAACCATTAAATAATAATTCTTCATGATTTTTTTTTCAGTGACTAAAGGCTTTGTGGATAACCTTAATTTAAATCCTTTCACAATTCATAAACCTAATTGTAGATCTAGGTAATTCAAAAACCATGAGAAAATTGTTGCCAACGTAGTAAAAAAAGAAGAAGAAGAGATAGATAATGAATTAACTTATCAATACTTTATATAGCTTTAAATCAAGCATGTCGTGTTTCTATTTCTCATCCTTTTCATAAATATTGTTATGGGTCACTTTGAATGTCGTTCTTAATTTTGAAAGATTATATCTACTTTTGTTTTTTATTTTATGGTTAGAATGGGGTCTTATTGGTTTCTTATGTCATTTCCTTCTAGGATGATTGAGATATTTGTGGGGAAAGTGCTTATTTTTTTTGTGTTGTTCTTTCTCTTCCCTTTAGACTTTGGTCTCTATCTTAGGGGTTGTGTAAGGTTATTTAAGCCTTTCTTTTTGTATTTTTTTTTTTGTAGAAGAGTTGTTCTCATGCCATTTTTATGAGTTTGGCTTTGTTCTAGGTTGGTTTGCTTTGGTCTTCAATGCATTTGCTTTCTCTAGTTTGTTTGGGTTGTTGCACTATTTGTGTTTCTTTGTCATGCTTTCATTGATGCTGAACATTCTTCCTATCTCTTTTCTAGCAGTAGTTGGTTTAGGTCTTCTTGCTTACATTGGAAATGGCCTACTAGAATTGTTTCTTCCTTGTTTCAGGTTTGTTTTTTCTTGCTTCCTTAAACGTTTCTTTTGTTACAGTAATGTGCCTTTGTTTCTTTCTTTTCTTTCACGTTAATTCTTTGGTGATGTATAGTTGCTGATCGATTTATTTTTATGATCTGTGTTCTTTTGTATTTTTATGTTGTCTTTCTTTCCTTTTTATTCCTTTGCACAATCATTAAGTTTGTCCTACTTATTGATCCGTTCTTTGATTGTCTAGCTGCATTGTCATTACTATGTCAGAATTCTAAATATATTGCTTCTTGAAACAAACTAATCTATTATGTGCTATTAAATGGAGTTTAAAGTGTAGAATTTCCACTTTTTATGCTCATTTTTTCAATCCTACATATTGGTACCCTTCTATTTTTTAGAAAGTGCATCTTAATACAAAGACATGCAGGGTTTGAGGATGTTAAGGTTATTCTTTTTTAAAAAAAAAGATGAAAACTAAAAGTTTTTCACTAGAACTTGATTAATCTCAGATGGTATCTTGTTGATAAAGTGTTATCTTGGTCCATGAAGTTTGGAGCAAATAAATGCAATGGACTTCCTCTGAGTTGTTAATTGTGAAATTGAAATTGAATATTAAGTTGAGTTATTAATTGTGAGATTCAAATTGAATATTAGCTTAATAGGTAGGAAGCAAAAAGTTAGAGAAGATTATTGGTGTCACTAAAATATTTGAGGTTTCTAGAAAGGTGACTCGAAAAAAAAAAGGTATTTAAAGAGCTTTATCAAAATCCATGCTATATCATTGCATGGTCATTCCATTTCTCATGTGTGTGTTTTTGTCATTTAGTAAATCCGAAATTTGCTCTTGGTTGACATGCTCTTGAAACATTTTTTTTTAATTTCTTTTCTTTCACCATGCCTTTATGCATTTACATCGTTTCGTTCAGGTTCCAAATTAAGGTTTTAAAGGGGTTGATTTATGTTAGTTTCGCGTTCATATATCAAATTAATTTGGAATTAAATCAAACTTGATATTCTAGTGTTTTGGCATGAATTCTCTCTAAATATCAAATTTCAGACCATTTGGAAGTTGTTTGGTTTATGGTGTCCTTTTTTGGGTCTAAAGAGGTTTGTTACGTTCGTTAATTGAAAGTTCATGTGATTTTGGGTCAGTTTTTAGTCCTCAATATCCTTTTACTTTCTTCACTATCATTAGCTTTCATTTTAGGTTCTGATATCAAAAAAATAAAATGCAAAGGGAGTATTATAATCAAGATTTCATATATTTTGATGAGGTATTATAGCAAAAAAAATAGGAGGATTCAAAAGGAGAGGTGGTGTCAAAGGGAGATAAATAAAGAGATTAAGTTCTCAAAAAAGAAACCAATAGTCTATCACGTATTCTAGGGGAGATGCAACAAGAACTTGATGTGTTAACGACATTAATTGATGCCTAGCAAGCTTGAGAAAAAAAGGAGCAAAAATGCTGCAACGATGATATACGAAAGAGAATGGCTGCTTGATACGATCTAGGGAAGGTCAAATTTGAATTTTGATGTAAAGAGTGCAACTATTCAGTTTTACGGAAACATTTATAATTCTCAATCCGACCGTTGGATTGGGCCGAACGTTTACGAGGAGTCTCCTGACATGTTTTCCTACCTTGGGTTAAAATTTCAGATCCATCAAAGTTTGGGAAGACATTGCAATACAGGTCAACAAAGGCTGTACGAATTTTGTTATTTACTTCGTTTTGACTAATGGACTTCCTATTAGGCAAGGATCCTTTTCCTAAAAGGATGTGGCAGCTTGTTTTGGGAATCTCCTAGTTCTACAAAGATCTTTTAATGGGTTGCACCATAGTTTCCAAGTGTGGCAAGGATTCACATATGTTGCAAAATCTTTTTCTTTCAAGGATTCCTTATTCATCCTAGCTACAACAAGGAAAGAAGAGTTCAGAATTAATTCTACCTTCAAATCAGATTTTCTAGTTTATTTGAGACTTCTTAAGGGTGAGAAATTTGTTTCTAGCATATTTAGAGTAGTAATTTTCGGATTTTTAATATTTTTATTATTTTCTTCTTAGTTTTTGGGTTATTATTACTTATTTGGGTCAATTATAAGTGGGCCTTATATAAGTCCACCTAAGGGAGGTCCATTAGGGTTTATTTAAGTCTAGAGTTAATATAAATAATGGCATAACCAGACATTTAAGTTAGACAATTCAGATAAATAAAGGCTTTCCAGGAATTGGTGTCTTTGCATGTGGGTTGCGTGACCACGTGATCAGGAGGTTCGCATCATTTGGTATCAGAGCTTGGCTCCATTAATCAGGTTATATCCTTCTAAAATTTTCATTTCTTGTTGATTCCGCAAAAAATTCCTTAGTATCCGATTTCTTCTTTTCCTTGAATTTACAGCATATAATTTTTTTTTTGTTATTTCATTATGTTATTGTTCAAAATATATCAGTAGCATAAAAAACAAAAAAAAAAAGAGAAAAGAAAAAAAATCATGACCTGATCACTAGGTTCACATCAAAGGGAACCTTTGGTTCCTAAAAAGATGATTTCAACAAAAGTAAAGGTAGGAGGGAAATGAGTTGTTGTGTCAAACTTCCATAAGGATTGTGTTGAATTGTGAATATGTGATGTCTAATGATTGGACTGAGAAAAAACTACAAGAAACTAGAATGAAAACTCAAGGGATTAACACTTGAAGTTTTGGCCATAGCGAAATGGGGTGGACTTGTGTTCTAAGTGTTTAAATACGTGATTAGATAAGTGCTAGTTGTAATGAGATGGGTTTTATAAGGGAAAAACATAGGGCAATATATGGTGCTAAGGAGGGCCATTTGGCCAAAAACTCCATGTGGATGGGGGGAGGACCCAAAGTTGTTGTATGTGCTCTTTTAATGCTATTGAATTGAGGGTTTTAATAATTAAACCTATAAGAATAAATATAAACCTAGGAAGTGTGCATGTGTAAAAATAAATATATCCTTTTGAAGTCTATATTAGCCAACATATCTTGAAGAAGTCCATTGAAGGCTTCTTTGAACCTCTTAGCTCTAAACCTTGTAACTGAACCAACTAGAACCTCCAATGGATCCATTGGAGAGGTTACAAGGCTAAAGTGCTTGGATCGCTCTTTCTTGTTCTTCACCCCACTTGAACCCCTCAAATTTCTTAATGATTTCAATCATTGGAGAGGTTATCGTACTAAAGTCTTTAACAAACCTCCTATAGAAACTAGCCAAACCGTGAAAACTTTTAACTTCTGTTATTGATTTTGGTATAGCCCTTTCTTGAATAGCTTTAACCTTAGCCTCATTCATCTCTATACCTTTTACACTAACAACATATCTAAGAAAAATAATTTTATCCATGCAAGAGTCACTTTTTCAAATTAGCATATAAGGACTCTTTTCTAAGGACATCAAGAACTTGTCTCAAATGATCCATATGCTCATCAAACTCTTTGTTATAAAGCAAAATATCATCAAAGTAGACAACTAGAAACTTACCAATGAAAGCACGCAAAACATGATTCATCAATCTCATAAAAGTGTCAGGTGCATTAGTAAGTCCAAAAGACATAACCAACCACTCATACAAACCATATTTAGTTTTAAAAGTAGTTTTTCATTCATCCCCTTCGTTCATCCTAATTTGATGATAACCACTTTTTAAATCAATCTTCGAAACATTTTAGAACCATGCAATTCATCCAACATATCATCTAATCTAGGAATAGGATGTCGATACTTTATAGTGATGTTATTGATAGCTCTACAATCGACACACATTCGCTAAGTCTCGTCTTTCTTTGGGACAAGAAGCACATGAACTGCACAAGGACTCATGCTCTCACGAATGTATCCTTTCGACATCAACTCCTCTACTTGTCGTTGAGTTCTTTAGAATTTTCGGGATTGCTCCTATATGCCGGCCTATTTGGCATAGATGCTCCTAGAACAAAGTCGATTTGATGTTCAATTTCCCTAATTGGCGGCAAGCCACTAGGAATCTCTTCTGGAAAGACTTCTTCAAATTCCTGTAAATGAACTTTAACAACATTAGGAATACAAAAATCCAAATTATCAGAGTTAAAGTATGCCTCCTTATACACAAATAAAATCATAGGCAATTCAGAAAGATAACATGTTTAAGATCACTAGATTTTGCAAATAAATTTAGGTTTTTCCCCACTTTTTCCCCACTTTTCTTTTCTCACCCTTTCTTTCTTCTCTCCACTCTCGGCCTCCATTCTATTTTTTTTCTTTTTGGCCGTGACCCTCCCCTAATTTCCTAAAGGCCGAAAATTTGTCCCCTTTTGTTTTAAACTCATGGCTCACTTTATTTTCACTTTTCCTCACATTCTCACCATGTTGTTCGGCTTGTTCTTCCACTTTGGCTAAATCTGAGTGCTCCTCCTCATAACTTTTCTTCAACTGAATTTGATCATCGTACACTTGCTTTGGTGTTAATGGGGAAAGTGTATAAATTCTACCATCTTTATCCAATGAATACCTGTTCTTAAACCCATCATGCTTGGCTTTTCTATCAAAGTACCAAGGCCTCCCTAGTAACAGATGAGTAGCATGCATAGGCACAACATCACATAACACTTCATCCTTATACTTGCCTACTGAAAAAGAAATCATCATGATATGGTTTAGTGACACGACCAAAAGATTGATGTCTTCTCCCAAGTGCAGGAGTGTCGAAGTAATAAATAACCCGGCAAGACCGGGGTCGAACCACAGGGAGGTTAATTGTATAAATTATAAGCAACAATAATACAACAACAATACAACAACAATAGTAACAACAATAACAACAACAACAACAACAATAATAATAATAATAATAATAATAATAATAATAATAATAATAATAATAATACTAGTAGTAGTAGTAGTAGTAGTAGTAGTAGTAATAGTAGTAATAATAATAATAATAATTCCAATAATACTATTAATAATGATAATAATAAAGATGATGAAGAAGAAGTTGATGAGAATTTTGAGATGGAAGATTAACGTAAGGATTAAACAATGATAACAACAAATGTCAAGGTTAGAGGATCCAATAATGGTATTTCAAACAAGTATAGTATAAACTCTTTTTATTCAATTGGAAACCACACACAAAGGAGGTTCCAATCAGATTATAAATTATTAACATGATTACATTAGTTATCTTATTCGAATAATGCTAATACTTGTAAATGTTGTCAGGCATTCATGATTATAACTTATGTTAACAACAAATCAAGTTCCTTTCATAGCTCAGGTGTCGGTTATACCATACAGTATGGGCTATGAAAGTGCCAAGTATTTGTTGTACCAAGTGTTATACAACATAAATCTAGATTAACCATTTAACAAGCAAAGTATTAAAAGTGAACAAGATAACAAATATAAAGCATGTTAGTATCCAACATTAAGGTCCATGTTAAGTTTATATTATACTTATTCTTACACCATTAGTGTACCCTTTTCACCTTGACATAATTAACTTAGCTAAACATAATGAAAGAAAGAAACATAAATAAACAAGATAAGAACATAAATGAGAAAGAAGTTAACTAAGTAAATAAAAGGAAATGAAAGGCATAAACAAGAGATTTTTTTTTTTGGTAAGTTGACGTATGTATTAAAAGAAGAAGATACAAACATTATAAGGGGCATAAACAAGAGATTAATATAAACAAAACTTAAGTATTACAAAAGAGAGAGAGCAAGAGCATGCTCTTGATCTGAACACCAAGATGCGTAAATACATGGCAAATGCCTCCTTTTATAGGCCAAAATTTGGAACTATTGATTTGTTGACTAATTGATGAATGAGTGGCCACATCTTGACTTGGTGACAATTCTTATCTTCTTGTCTGCCAAAAACGTCATTGATAATGTCATAATTTGAACAGACTTAAACATGAAAGTTCTAGGAAATTGTCTTATCTTTCTAGGGTAAATATTCGAGATCATTTGGACTTCTAGAACTCGAGATATGGGCTGAACACTGAACAGTGTCTGGGCTGCAGGACAGATTCGGACTTCTTCGTTGTTGCTATAATTTGGACTTGAAAACGGCCTTATTAAATCTTGGACTCCTCATGAAAGTTGTAGGCCTATGTCTCAGCTTTCCATCCATATAAGGCAGACCTAAATCCGAGATCTACAGCTCTAGATATGACCCGATTACCGAAAAATATTCCAGTTTGGACGGCACCAACATCTCTTTTCTAAGTTTGGCCATCTCTTTGTCCTTTCAATTTCAGTACCTCAACTTATCACTCAATTCTTTCATTTATGTGATAGGCCTGTATTTAAGATGAACATTTACCATAAATTAAAGGTATCTTATATTATATTATAAATCATGCTTTAGTTAAGGAGTTATTGATACTTCAAGAGCAAAATGATGATATAAAACCTTGATAAAAATGCACTTTTAAGTACTAATCGAGGGCGAATGATGTGGACCAGCCCAGAAACACCAGCAAGGACCCATTACATGTTCCAAATGGTCCAATGACTCGGTCCAAGACAAAGGCATTGAAAGAGGCATTGAATGCATTGGTTTTGAATGTTTCAACCAAGTCAGAATTGAAAGGTCCATTAGAGTATCAAGAGGAGACCGTAGTACATCTTATCCATGTGCAAGAGGGGTCCAACATAACCTTATTTGGGCCATGAGGTGAGGACAACAAAGGAAATAAAAGAATCCTTCTACAACTTGGAAACAACATGGGTGGCTACCTTTTCCTTTTGTTTCTAGGATTAAAGGGCTGCCATGGAAGGCTATAAATAAGCCTTGAATTAGTTCTATAATATTTTACTTCCTTCTCTTCTTCTCATGACAGAACATGGATTTAATATTATGGGCTTTGGGTTTAGGGTTTTGGGTCAGTTTTAAGTGGACCTCATATAAGTCCACATAAGGGGTCCATTAGGGTTAACTTTTCAAGAACTATTTAAACTCATGTAAGCCAAAATTTCGGCAGCTTGGATGATAATTACTTCTGAATTTTTCAATTTTAACGTGTGAGAGTGATTCTTGCATTCTTCAGTTCTTGAACGAACTGAATCTGACTTATCGAAGATTAACTGGCCTCGTGACGTCATTCTACTCAATCCAAAAGTGTTGGTGCCTTGGGGCAGGTTTCCATTGTGTCACACTCCTATCAGACCTATTTCGGCTTTCCGGGATCAGATCTCAATCTTGATTGTGGGTTGCGTGACCACGTGATCACGAGGTTCGCATCACTTATCATACTCAAACTCAATACATAAACCCATCACATAACTAGTTTTTGCTCAAAATGTCCAACCATAAACTCATATATACATCACATATGTTCTATTAGTCTTTGGCTAGGTAAAAGGAAACATATAAAAAATTAAGGCTCATAAAACATAGATAAAGCAAAAAAAAAAAAAAAAGCTTAAAAGGGCTCGTTAATGGATAACATGTTTTAGATCGGCTTTTTAGGTTCAAATGGTTAAATTCCTACATGCCCTTATCATGTTCATACAGACATGTATTGTCTTTGTCTTCTTCTTCTTCTTCTTCTTCTTTATTCCCTATTTGTGTCATGTATTCACCAAGGGAGAGGGAACAGAGAAGGATTGTTGATCAACGATGCGAAAAACTAAGACATGGTTTGAGGGTTTTAGAACAAGAAGTTGATAAGTGTAGAAGATTATTCTATGATCTTCAAGCTTCATGGGAAAAGGAGGTACAGCGCCAAAAGAATGAAAGACGGAGGAGAGCCGCTGTGGTTATCATTCAAAATTATGTACGCAAGTGGTTAGTACGGCGTGCTTATTTGAGATTCTTGTCGGTCACTACCTCTATACAGTGTTGTTGGAGAAAGGTGTTAGCAATAAGAGAATTCCGAAGGCTTAAACAAGAGGCTACTGGAGTCACTACTAATCATATTCAAGATTCGAGGGCGAATCTTCTTGAAGAGGGAGGGAATGATACGGTTCAGCCTTGTGATACGACCCAAGTAAGGTCAGATTTGGATTTTGGCGTAAAAAGCGCAACAGTCCAGGTTACGGAAACAGTTATAATTCTCAATCCGACCGTTGGATCGAGCTGAAAGTTTATGTGGACTCTCCAGACATGTTGGTTGTCCTACTGCGGGTTAAGATTTTAGGTCAATCAGAGTTTGGGAAGGCACAACAATACTGGTCAAAAGAGGCTGTATGAATTTTGTTATTTACTTCCATTTGACTTGTGCACTTCCTATTTGGTTACGATTCTTTTCCTACAAGGATGTGGCAGCTGGTTATGGAAATTTCCTAGTTCCACAAGGATCTTTAATGAGCTGCAATATAATCTCCAAGTGTGGCAAGGATTCATGAATGTTTCAGAATCCTTTTCTTATAAAGATTCCTTATTCATCCTAGCTACACAAGAAAAGAAGGGCTGGTGGTATTTAATGATAAATTAGTTATTTTTATTATTTTATTTTGTTAGCTACAGCCCAAGGCTTGTTTGGGCTTACTTAATACTTTGTTTTCAGTTAGAATCCAAGGCTTGTTTGGATTAGTTATGGGCTTTTCAATTTAGGGTTTTGGGTCAGTTTTAAGTGGACCTCATATAAGTCCACATAAGGGGTCCATTAGGGTTAACTTTTCAAGAACTATTTAAACTCATGTAAGCCAAAATTTCGGCAGCTTGGATGATAATTACTTCTGAATTTTTCAATTTTAACGTGTGAGAGTGATTCTTGCATTCTTCAGTTCTTGAACGAACTGAATCTGACTTATCGAAGATTAACTGGCCTCGTGACGTCATTCTACTCAATCCAATAGTGTTGGTGCCTTGGGGCAGGTTTCCATTGTGTCACACTCCTATCAGACCTATTTCGGCTTTCCGGGATCAGATCTCAATCTTGATTGTGGGTTGCGTGACCACGTGATCATGAGGTTCGCATCAGCTGGTGCCTGGGTACAAGTTATCTTTGTGTAACACTCCTATCAAACCCATTTTAGAGAAAATACAGGATCCATGTAACTCATCAAGCCTAGGAATGAGGTGTCTATACTTTACCGTTATGTTGTTGATGGATCGGCAATCAACACACATCCTCCATGTTCCATCGTTTTTAGGCACAAGGAGCACGGGTACAACTCACAGGCTCATAATCTCATGAATGTAGCCCTTTTCCATCAGCTCATCAACTTGCCTTTGAAGCTCCTTCGTCTCTTCAGGATTGCTTCTATAGGCTGGTCGGTTAGGAATTAAAGCTCCGGGTACGAAATCAATCTGATGCTCTATCCCCCTCAATGGTGGTAATCCGCTTGGAGTATCGTCGGGGAACACATCATCAAACTCCTGCAACAAAGAAATAGCAATACTAGGCACAATATGATTAAGATCATTAGTTTAAAGTAAGCCTCTTTGTACTAAGTAAAATCATTGGCTTGTTAGTGAAAAATGCATATCTAACCTCACCCTCTCTAGCATAAAAATTGGGTTGTTTCTTTAGTTTTTCCACACAATTCTCATCACCCTTCCAGTCTTTCTTCACTCCTCTTGTCTTACCTCCACTCTCGGCCAGATTTGGGTGTTTTTGAGTTGTGGTCGAATGGTTTGATTTGTTTGGAGTGTTGGCCGAATATTTGTTTGTGTTTGGATGGGTGGCCGAATGGGTTGTAGTGGTTTGGGTTTAGCCGAATCTGATGGTCTTCTCTCCTCTTGTTCCTCACCTCGATTTTCTCTCCCCATCGCCTCATGCTCACTTTTTAGCTTTATTTGATCATCATACACCTGTTTAGGTGTAAGAGGTACAAGAGTGATGGTTTTACCATCTTTTACAATGGTATACCTATTTTTAACCCCATCATGAATTGCCTTCCTATCATATTGCCATTGTCTCCCCAACAAGATGTGACTTGCTTGCATTGGTACCACGTCGCACAGAACTTCATCAATATATTTCCCACTCGAAAATGGAACCACAACCTGTTTAGTCACTTTCACTTCACCACTATCATTCAGCCATTGCAATCTATACGGTTTAGCATACTTAACAGTACACAAATTCAGTTTACTAACAAGGGTGGTACTACAAACATTAACACAGCTTCCATTATCTATAATTAAACCACACACCTTGTTTTGTACATGTTGGTGTATGGAAGATGTTCTCCCTTTGTTGATTAGTTTCATCTTCCTTGACCTGAACCTGAAGTGTTCATCTTATAACCAAGGACTCCCCAACCGGTAATGCTAACTCATCCCCATCACTATCCTCCAATGGTGGCATGCCTCCAATGATGAAGAGCCCGAATTAAACGCTGGCTGAGCATGTCCCTTCCAAAGTTGTCTCTCCACCTTCGTAGCCATGTCCTTTAGCTCCACATAATGCTGTAGCTCAACCACATTGGCAGTGTCCCGATTCAACCCATTAAGAAATCTAGCCATGGTGGCTTCTCTATCCTCAACAACATTGGCCCGAATCATTGCTATCTCCATCTCTTTGTGATATTCATCTACTGTCTTATAACCTTGATTCGGACCTTGGAGCTTCAGATATAAGTCTCTATAATAGTGGTTTGACACAAATCATGTCCTCATTAAGACTTTCATCTGCCCCTAAGTCTGAACGGGTCGCTCCCCATTCCTCCTCCTACTGATTACAATTTGATCCCACCAAATCAAAGCATACTCCGTACACTCAATTATCACCAATTTCACCTTCTTTTGTTCAGAATAGGTATGGCAATCAAAAATCCAATCTACCTTTTTCTCCCACTCTAAATAAGCTTCGGGATTGTTTTTACCTTGAAAGTTAGGAATTTTTAGTTTAATGGTGTCCAAGTCCCCGTCCATATCTTCATAAGTGCCCATGCCACGGAAATTCACATTCCTCGTAGCCCTGTTTGGTCCAAACCTGATTCCTTGGCCAGCAGATGCAAAATTATAGTCATCTTCACCCGCATCTGCGTTTTCATCAACAAACTCTTCAAAATCAGATCTGACATTCCGTACAGCTATACGGATCGTATTTCCTCGGCTATTAGCCCAACTATTGTGTTGCATTATTGAATTCACCTCATCTTTCAGATCCTTGTACGTTCTAGACAACAGCTCAAGTTGTTGGCCTATGGCTCGCAATTGGAAACCTACGTCAGTGTTTTGTGTAGCTGATTCGTTATTTTCAGACATTCTTTGAATCTGCAAAATTTGGTTAGTAGCACAAAATATATCCTCACACCTCTCGTGTATCACAAAAAAAAAAAATCAAGGCTTTTCACTCTAATAAGCTCACTACGCCTTTTACCTCACAACTTGCTTTCTTTTGGTTCTTTAGGAACTTAAATCAACAAATCAAAGTCAGTAGCCTTCGCAGCGCACTCTAATTATAATTTTCAGACTCAAGAATCAATAAATATACTGAAAACAAAGCAAAACAAAACTACAATTATGATTTTGTGAGTAGCAATGCAAATTCATACGAATTGTGGATGAAATGAAGACACGAAATAAAACAGAAACTAATATTAGCGAAAACAGTTACTTGACTCCTAGATAACCCAAATATAATAGAAACAAAAATATTTGGACAAAACTAAACAGTAAGGATCACGTTTTGAAACTTGACGTAAATCTAACATGTTACGCAATGTTTTTGTAACAGAATTGAAACCCAGACCAAACGATCTTGAAATGAAAAAAATCAATTTATAGGTCGTTCTTTTATGTCTAGGTACCCAAACCCCTTGTATGATTAGTTTGTGGCAGAATTGAACCCCCAATTAAAACCTCCAGAAGCCGATATCAAAATAAACCCAAATTTAATATATGGTACGAACTCATCCCTTTTTTTTTGTAAGTTGACGTATGAATTAAAAGAAGAAGATACAAAGATTATAAGGGGCATACCCCAGATTTACAATGAGAACAGAAACATAAAACAACAGATGGCTAAAGGCTAGCCACCGAACAGAAAACTAAGACCTCACTAGATTCGTTAAGGAAACCAATACAACCAACTAACTATCAAATTAAGAATCAAGCTCTTTGGATCCTTTTGTTTTTATTTTTTGGTAGGACGTTCCTCATCAAATCAAGCTTATCGCGAATGATATATTCGATTTGATTAAAGACTAAATTCGAAGTTCTAGACATTCCAGCAAAGATCCTTGTATTCCGTTCTTGCCATACATGTGGTGCGATCTCATCCCTAATACACAGAATATGAAGTTTCAATTTATTCTAAGGTGTTTTGCTTATGGTTCACAAAGAGTAGTGTTTCTGCGGCAGAATTGAGCCTCAAATTAAAACCTCAAGAAAAGAATATCAGAATAAGCCCAAATTTGACATATGATGCGATCTCACCCCCAATAGACTGCATATCTAGTTTTAATTAATTCTGAGGTGGTTTGCTTATGGTTCACAAAGAGTAGTGTTTCTGCGGCAGAATTGAGCCTCAAATTAAAACCTCAAGCAAACAATATCAGAATAAGCCCAAATTTAACATATGATGCTATCTCACCTCCAATAGACTGAATATGAAGTTTCAATTGATTCTGAAGTGGTTTGCTTATGGTTCACCAAGAGTTGTGTTGCTGCAGCAAAAATTGAATGATCCTTCAAATTTCAACTAATCCCTGTCTCTCTTTCTTTTTAATATACTGATATGATTAGAGACAGTAACAAGATGAAATATAACTCTCTTTTTTTTACTTAGATGACGCAGACACGAAGAACAAGAAGATGGACGCAAACACTTAAAAACTTAAAGGAACACTAAAAATAATGAAAATAATAGAAGGATATGACCTTGTTTCGAAGCCTAGCTCTGATACCAACTGATGCGAACCTCGTGATCACGTGGTCACGCAACCCATAATCAAGATTAAGATCTGATCCTGGAAAGCCGAAATAGGTCTGATAGGAGTGTGACACAATGGAAACCTGCCCCAAGGCACCAACACTATTGGATTGAGTAGAATGACGCCACGAAGCCAGTTAATCTTCGATAAGTCAGATTCAGCTCGTTCAAGAACTGAAGAATGCATGAATCACTCTCACATGTTAAAACTGAAAAATTCAGAAGTAATTATCATCAAAGGTGCCAAAATTTTGGCTTACATGAGTTTAAACAGTTCTTGAAAAGTTAACCCTAATGGACCCCTTATGTGGACTTAAATGAGGTCCGCTCAAAACTGACCCAAAACCCTAAACTGAAAAGCCCATAACTTAATCCAAACAAGCCTTGGATCCTAACTGAAAACAAAGTATTAATTAAGCCCAAACAAGCCTTGGGCTGTAGCTAACAAAATAAAACAAAGCCCATAATATATCCATGTTCTGTCATGAGAAGAAGAGAAGGAAGTAAAATATTATAGAACTGATTCGAGGCTTATTTATAGCCTTCCATGCAGCTCCTTAATCCTAGAAACAAAAGGAAAAGGTAGCCACCCATGTTGTTTCCAAGCTATAGAAGGATTCTTTTGTTTCCTTTGCTGTCCTCACCTCATGGCCCAAATAAGGTTGTGTTGGACCCCTCTTGCACGTGGATAAGATGTACTAGGGTCTCCTCTTGATACTCTAATGGACCTTTTAATTCTGACTTCGTTGAAACATTCAAAACCAATGCATTCAATGCCTCTTTCAATGCCTTTGTCTTGGACCATTTGGAACATGTAATGGGTCCTTGCTGGTGTTTCTGGGCTGATCCACATCATATAGGCTAACTAATGCTCCAGTAATATTTATGGACTTGATGAATCGAGTCTTCCAACCCTATTTAGACATGTGGTAGCATTTATAGATGATATATTAGTCTATTCTACTGATTTTTTCTAGAGCATGAGCAACATCTAAGCATAGTTATTAGACTTGGCCCGGGGGTTAACCCGGCCAAGAGGTCGGGTCTCGGGTTGTATGGGTCAACCCGGAAAATAAATAGTAATTATTTATCACCCACCGAAAGTTATTTGCTCTGAATCTGATCGCTGCCCATCCATTATGAGGAACTCCAACTGCAGTCTCCTCAGGCGGATCAACGAGATTATATCTTGAAGGATCCTTATTGGGGTCAAAATTCTCAGATCCCCATCCAACCACGTAAAATTTATAGCCATGTAAATGTATGGGATGGTTATTAGCATCTAATACATTTGTCCCTTGAAGAATGATCTCAACGCTTGCATTGTCCTACAAATCCCTCACCTCAGTACCAAAACTTTGTGTCAAAAGGTTGGCTAGGAGATTCTCAGCAATGTAATTGAACTCATTAGGAGGCTTATGAGGAAAATTCCTTTCAAAAACACAAGCAACCCCAAAGGGACCCGTGCAAGTTTTATCAGCACTGCAGTTAAGGAGGTTGACAGATATGGTAAAGAACAAACGAGTGTCAACTTTTTGTGGAACATGGGTTTTAACTCGACTCCAAAATTATTTAGTGAAGTCTATGGATGCTTGTGTTCCATTGTATGGAGGAAGAGCTGAAAAATGAGGAGATTTTGGAAGGTGATAAATGTCATGGTATAACTGTTCGGGTTATACAAAAAAAAACAAAAAAAACAAACCGGGTCTCGTACGGGTTCGCCCGGGTCACCCGGGTCCACCACCGGGTCGACCCGCTGGGCCGGGCCGGGTTTAATAACTGTGCATCTAAGGAGTCTCAACAAACTTTAAGGGATCACTTGTTGTATGTCAAGTGCAAGTTTTGGATCCAAGGAAGGTGGAAGTTGTATTGAAGTGTGAAAGACCCACGAAGTTGATGAAAATTCATAGTTTTTTTGGATTGGAAGGGTATAAGAGGTTCATTGAAGGATTCTCCATGATAGCCACTTCTTTAACTCAATTAACTCGAAAGAAAGTGAGAGTGGTAAAAAAGAGTGTGAATAAAGCTTTTAGGATTTCAAAAGAAAGCTTACTACTGCCCTAGTATTGATACTTCCTTTAGGATAAAAAGGATTCATGATTTATTGTGATGCATCAAAGAAGGGACTTGGTCACGTTTTGACGCGGCATAAAAGGTGATTTCTTATGCTTCGAGATAGTTGCAGCCTCATAAAAGTTAACTACCTAGTGCGTGATCTAAAACTTGCAACTATAGTTGATGCGAACCTCGTAATCATGTGGTCACGCAATCAACAATCAAGATTGAGATCTAGTCTTGGAAAGCCAAAATAGGTTTGATAGAAGTGACACAATGAAAACTTGTCCTAAGGCACCAACACTATTAAAATAAAGTTGAATGATGCCACAAAGCTAGTTAATCTTCAATTAGTCAGATTTAGTTTTAAAATCTGAATTTGACCTTGCCTGGATCGTATCAGGATCAATGACAATGCTTGATATGATCCAGGCATGGTCAAATTCTGATTTTGATGTAAAATGTGCAACTATCCAGTTTTACGCCCATAGTCATAATTCTCAATCCAACCGTTGGATCGGGCTGAAATTTACGTGGAGTGTCCTGACATGTTTTCGTACCTTGGGTTAACATTTCAGGTCAATCCGAGTTCTGCAAGGCACCACAATACTGGTGCACAAAGGTTGTGTGAATTTTGTTATTTACTTCCTTTTGACTTGTGTACTTTTTATTTGGCGAGGATTCTTTTCCTAAAAGGATGTGGCAGCTTGTTTTGAGAATCTCCTGGTTCTACAAAGATCTTTAATGGGCTGCAACATAGTTTCCAAGTGTGGCAAGGATTCATAAAGGTTTCAGAATCATTTTCTTACAAAGATTCCTTATTTATCATAGCTACAACAAGGAAAGAAGACTTCAAAATTAATTCTACATTCAGATCACATTTCCTAGTCTATTTGGAACTTTTTAATGGTGAAAAAGCTGATTTTAACATATTTAGGATAGTAATTTTTGGATTTCTATTATTTTCTTCTTAGTATTTGGGTTATTATTACTTATTTGGGTCAATTGTAAGTGGATCCCATATAAGTTCGCCTAAGGAGGGTCCATTAGGGTTTATTTAAGTCTAGAGTTAACATAAATAAAGGCATAACCTTACCAAAAAAAATAAATAAAGGCATAACAAGACATGTAAGTTAGACAATTCAGATTAATGAAACCTCTTGTTTGCCGCACTTTGTGTGTGTGTGTTGGTTAGATAATCTCCCTTCCATGGTTCTCTAAAGAACTGAAAACGACTTATCGAAGAACAACTGTCTTCGTGGCGTCATCTTATACTTCTCGTTCGCGAATCAATATTCGTTGGGTGGGGGTATTCCGTTTCCAGTAGCGCTGGTGCCTCGGTACAAGTTATCTTTGTGTCACACTCCTATCAAACCTGATAATAGGCTTTTCAGGAAGTGGTGTCTTTGCGTATGGGTTGCGTGACCACGTCATCACGAGGTTCGCATCAATGCTTATAAACCTGATGTAGGTGATGATTCGAGGTTGAATCCTTTTGAAGAGATAGGGGATGATGAGGATCAATCAAACACCAAGCGTAATCATGCTAACGACCCATTGTAGGTGCAAATTGGGCCAATTACAAGAGCTAGGGCAAAGAAGCATTGAATGGGCTTGTTCAGAACATATGGAGCAAAATGGGCAAAGAGGGGCTTGAGACATTTAAGGAGCATGAAGGACAGCTTTTAATTCATCTAATTCAGGTCCAAGAAGAGCCAAATTCGTGTGGAACAAGGGGCTGATGTGTCCGGCCCAATACCAGACTTGTTAGGCTTGTTTTGTTTCCTAATGCTACAAGGATAGAAAGTCAGCAATTTATTCTCCCAATTAAGTAAGGAAGTTAGCCAGATCTTGTTCCTAAAGAGGGGAGGATTACTTAATGCTTTTCCTAACTTAGGAAGGAAAGTAATTAAATCAACACCAAATGCGGAAATTTGTTTACTTATTTGTCCAAGTTAAACAACGAAATTCAAGCTAATCAAGGACATCAAAAGGGGCACCAACACAAATTTTCCAAATCAGATTTCTCCTAGTTTATTTGGAGCTTCTTAAGGGTGACAAATCTGATTCTAGCATATTTAGGATTGTAATTTTTGAATTTTTATTTATTTTTATTTTTTTCTTCTTCGTCTTTGAGTTATTATTACTTATTTGGGTCATCTGTAAGTGGGCTTAATATAAATCCACCTAAGAGGGGTCCATTAGGGTTTCTTTAAGTCTAGAGTCAGTATAAGTAAAGGCATAACCAAACATGTAAAGTTACGCAATTTTCAAATCAATAAACTTTTTTGCCGCACTTATTGTGTGTTAGTGGAATAATCGCCCTTCCTTGGTTCTCTAAAGAACTGAGAACGACTTATCGAAGAACAACTGTTTTCGTGGCGTCATCCTTATACTTCTTGCTCGCGAATCAATGTTTGTCGGGTGGGGTTTTTCCGTTTCCAATAGTGGTGGTGCCTAAGTACACGTTATCTTTGTGTCACACTCCTATCAAACCTGATTTACTTGGCTTTTTTAGAATTGATGTCTTTGCGTAATCACGAGGTTCGCATCATGCCATGTTGACCACAAAAAAAATAGAGTCTCTACGTTCGCATCATGCGAACATCGTGATCACGCAACCCACACCCAAAGACACCAATTCCCAAATAGACTAGGAAATCTGAGCTGAAGGTAGAATTAATTCTGAAGTCTTCTTTCCTTATAGTAGCTAGAATGCATAAGGAATCCTTATAATAAAAGGATTCTGAAATATTTATGAAACCTCACCATTAAAGATCTTTGTAGAATTAGGAGATTCCCAAAACAAGATGCCAAATCCTTTTAGGAAAAGAATCCTAACCAAATAAGAAGTCCACAAGTCAAAAGAAAGTAAATAACAAAATTCGTACAACCTCTGTTGATTAGCATAGTGATGCCTTCCCGAACTCCGATTGACCTGAAATTTTAACACATGGTAGGAAAACCTGTCTGGAGACTCCACATAAAATTTCACGAACGAATATTATAAGGATGATGCCACGAAGCCAATTGTTCTTTGATAAGTCATTTTTAGTTCTTTAGAGTACCACGGAAGGGAGATTATCCCACCAACACACAATAAGTGCCGCAAAAAGATGTTTATTGATTTTAATTATCTCACCCTTACATGTCTGATTATGCCCTTATTTATAGTGACTCCAAACTAAAATAAACCCTAATGTCCTTATATGAGGCCCACTTACAATTAAACCCAAATATAATATAAAACATAAAGAAATAAAAATAACATAAATTTTGGTATTGTTTTGTCGCATATAAATTGAGAAAATAAAACCTAATTAATCTTATTTGGTTTTCCTTATTGCCGCCCCTTTCTTTTCCTTAATTAGCTTCGATTTCCTCATATAACATGGACAATAACAAAGCAAATTTCCTTAATTAGGAAAAGCAATAAATAATCCTCTCCTCTTTAGGAACAAGAGTTGGTCGACTTCCTTACTTAATTAGCAGAATAAATTGATGATTTTCTATCCTTGTAGTATTAGGAAAAAAAACAGGCCTAATTATAGGTTGTTATGGGGCCAGACCATCAGCCCTTTGTTCCACTCAAATTGGGCTCTTCTTGGACCTGAATTAGATGAATAAGCCTTAATGCTCCTTAGATCTCCCAAGCTCCTCTAGGTCCATCTTGCTCCATATCTTCTGTACAAGCTCATTCAACGCTTCTTTAAGCTTGTTTGCCCTAGCTCTTGTAATTGGCCCCATTGGCACCTTTAATGGGTTGTTGGCTTGATTACACGGTGTTGGGTTAATCCTCATCATTTCAGCAAATCTCTCTCTCTCTCTCTCTCTCTTTTATATGCTGATTAGAGAAAGTAACAAGATGAAATATAACACTTAAAGGATGCCACATAAAAAACTAAAAATAAGAAGATTAAAGATGCAAACACTAAAAAACTTAAAGGAACACTAAAAACACAAAAATAACAGAAGTTACGACCTTGTTTCGGAGCCTAACTCTTATACCAACTGATGTGAACCTCGTGGTCACGCAACCCACAATCAAGATTGACATCTGGTCTTGAAAAGCCGAAATAAGTCTGATAGGAGTGTGACACATTGAAAACCTGCCCCAAGGCACCAACATTATTGGAATAAAGTACAATCACGTCACAAAGCTAGTTAATCTTTGATGAGTCAGATTCAGTTCGTTCAAAAACTGAAGAATGCAAGAATCACTCTCACACGTTAAAACTGAAAAATTTTGAAGTCATATTAATCCACGACTGCCAAAATTTAGGTTACATGAGTTTAAATAGTTCTTGAAAAATTTACCATGATGGATCTACTCTGGTGAATTAATTTGACCCCCTTACAAAACTGACCCAAAAACCTTAAACTAAAAAAAACCCATAACTTGATCTAAACAAGCCTTGGGTTGTAGCTAACAAAATAAAATAAAGTCTATAATATTAAATCTATGTTCCGCCATGAGAAGAAGAGAATGAAATAAAAGATTATAGAACTGATTCAAGACTTATTTATAGCCTTCCATGCAACCCATTTGACGTGAACCTCGTGATCACACGGTCACGCAACCCACACGCAAAGACACCACTTTCCGGAAAGCCAAGTAAATCAGGTTTGATTGGAGTGTGACACAAAGATAACTTGTACCTAGGCACTAGCACTATTGGAAATGAAAACCATCACCCAATGAATATTGATTACCGAACGAGAAGTATAAGGATGACGCTACGAAGTCAGTTGTTCTTCGATAAGTTGTTTTTCAGTTCTTTAGAGAACCAAGGAAGGGGGGATTATCCCACTAACACACAACAAAGTGCAGAAACAAGAAGTTTTATTAATATGAATTGTCTAACTTACATGTTTGGTTATGCCTTTATTTATACTGACTCTAGACTTAAATAAACCCTAATGGACCCCCCTTAGATGGACTTATATGAAGCCCAGTTACAATTGACTCAAATAAGTAGTAATAACCCAAATACTAAGAAGAAAATAATAAAAATCCAAAACTTAATATCTTAAATATGCTAGAATCAGATTTGTCACCCTTAAGAAGTCCTAAATAGACTAGGAAATCTAATATGAAGGTAAAATTAATTCTGAAGTCTTCTTTCCTTATTGTATCTAGGATGACTAAGGAATCCATGTAAAAAAAGGATTCTGAAACATTTATGAATCATTGCCGCCTAGAAACTATGTTACAGCCCATAAAAGATCCTTATACGAAACGGATCCTTGCCAAATAGGAAGTCCACAAGTCAAAAGAAAGTAAATAATAAAATTCAAACAGCCTGTTCTGACCTATATCGCATGTTCTTCCCGAACTCTGATTCATTTGAAACTTTACCCCAACATAGACCAGTACCTCCAGAATCTTCATGTCAAATTTCAACTTGATCCAACGATTGAATTTGAAGTTATGCTCAATAGTGTAAAACTAGGCAATAGAAAATTTTCTACTAAAGAGAGAGAGAGAGAGAGATAGAGAGAGAGAGAGAGAGAGAGAGTGGTGCTGTCGGAGCTACATCTACTCCGTCCACCGTTGGATTGTTCTCATTTCTGACTATGTTGTTCCTTCCAACCTTCTCTCAACATTGACCGAACGGATTTGTTATCCAATCAACGAGGTAAGAGATATTGATCTCGCAATATTTCTACTATTCTGCATTTTCAGTTCTGGAACTACGAAGAAGTGGTGAAGTTGCAGCATAGTGAATGGATTGTCATAGACATGAAAGCCTTTGCCGTATGTGAAGATTAAATCACAGTTCTTTGGAAAAAGTTTCATTTTTTCTTGCTAGTTTCAGAGTGGTTTGTCGTAGCTTGATCTCCTTTGTTCACCGTTGGATCGTTACCATTTTTGAGTATGTTGTTCTTCGGAACCTACTCTACATCTTGACCGAACGGATCATTGTTATAATCAGTGTGCTGGGAGATATTGGCCTCGTAATTCTGTAATTCTCTCCTTCCTTCATGAACTATTCTGCATGTTGTTGTTTATGAGTTAGGTTGCTGTTATTTCTGAGTTTAGGTTGCTTCTTGGACTCAGTTTATCTTCTTAGAATTTTGTTCTCTCTAGTATTTGTATGCTACCATAATGTCTCTATGTTCTTCTGTGGAAAATGTTCCAATGGTTAGCTCTAACATTGAACAACACAATCAAGTTAAGTCTGGACATACATTAAGATTACAATTGCAAGATATGTTGAATAGCCATGGGATGAGGATTTCTCAATTTCAAGCTGATTCTGATGTTAGTATAGAGAACCACTCTACTGTCCAAGCTTCTAATGTTGTTCCAGAAATGAACCATGTGTTGGGTTCTAAAGTTGATGAGGTGAAGGTAGGGTCTCATCAACAAGAACAACTAAAACCTAGACCCAAATTGAATTTTTTAACTGCTTTGAAGGGTTCTGATGTTGATGACAATGAGGGTAGCAAGACCCTTGGCATTAGTTCAGTCCGTAATCTGCACTTTGCTCCCCCTACTACGACGGATGGTCGTGTGACAGTAGCTCCTCCACTTGATGTGTTTGAAGATGGCTGCGAATTTTGGAAATCCACCCTAGTTGGTCATTTTGTGGGGCAGAAATTACCGTATCCCGTGGTTAATTCTATTGCCAAAAGAATATGGAGCTCCTACGGTCTATCAGAAGTTTTGTCTTCGGATAACGGTTTCTACATCTTCAATTTTGATTCTGTTGATCATGCCACTAATGTGCTGGAAAGAGCCCCATGGCACATGGCCAACAAGCCTTTGGTGCTTAAACGTTGGCAGCCGAACATGCAATTTTTGAAAGATGATTTGGCCAGAGTTCCGGTATGGGTTCGGCTGTATAATGTCCCTCTCGAGTATTGGACTATTAAGGGGTTGAGCTGTGTAGCGAGTGCTGTTGGAGTCCCCCTTCATGCGGATCATACGACATTGTTGCGTAAAAGGCTTAGTTACGCAAGAGTTTGCGTTGAGATAGATGCTTCGAAGACGTTGGTTAAGGAATATGATCTTCGCTGTCCAAATGGGTTATTCATAACAATTTCAGCTGAGTACGAATGGATACCGTCGAAGTGCAGTAATTGCAATGTCTTTGGACACACCACAGCGCTTTGTGCTACTAATAACATTGATAATCTTAAAGTGGTGGCAGAGGGTAAGAGGAATCTAGGAGCTATGAACTCTAAATCTGCGGATAACAAGCAGAATCATTTTCAGTGGCAGGTAGTTGGTAAACGAAACAAGGGTTCTGTGAGTGGGGAGAATGCCCCCTTGGCATCTAAAGTGGGTAATTGTAATGAGAATGGTTGTTCAACATCTGGTATAAATATGTCTGATTGTAAGATGATTGATCATGCGGCATCAGATGTGCACAATGCTGCTTGTCATGAAGATGAAAATCCTTCCTCTCCTCTTGCCTTGAAGAGTTTACGAGAAGACATGAATCAGGAGCAAGGGGCTGCAAGTACTGCTTTAGATCAAGATATGGACACAATGGGAGGTGATACAGATGGGGAACAAACCGATAAGGAGTCAACATCAACGATCCTGACAACCCCTCAAACCCTGAATTCCACTGAAAGGGAAACTGTTAATCAGTTAGCTATTAAGGCTAGAGACTCTCTAGAGAAAAAGAAAAAGGGTTCAAAAGCCTCTTCAAAGAAGCATAAGAAATCTGGCTCCTCTCCAGGAGGCACGTCAAGGTAATCTTTGTGTTGCTGTTTGTACTCTCTATTTTCCTATGATTATTGGATGTTGGAATATTAGAGGTTTGAATGATCCTATAAAGCATTCAGAATTGCATCGGCTCATCCATCAAGAGAGGATAGCTCATTTTGGTCTGGTTGAAACTCGAGTTAAAGACAAGAATAAAGATAATGTTACTCAACTTCTTCTGCGTTCTTGGTCCTTCTTGTATAATTATGATTTCTCTTGTCGTGGGCGTATTTGGGTTTGTTGGAATGCTGATACGGTGAAGGTGGATGTTTTTGGAATGTCAGACCAGGCTATTCATGTTTCTGTCACTATATTAGTTACCAATATCAGTTTCAATACTTCAATTATTTATGGAGACAATAATGCTTCCTTACGTGAGGCATTATGGTCTGATATTGTGAGTCGTAGTGATGGATGGGAGTCAACCCCGTGGATTCTTATGGGTGATTTTAATGCTATCCGCAACCAGTCGGACAGGTTAGGAGGGTCTACTACGTGGGCTGGTACTATGGACAGATTGGATACATGTATTCGAGAAGCGAAAGTAGATGATCTTCGGTATTCAGGTATGCATTATACTTGGTCGAACCAATGTCCTGAGAATCTGATTATGCGGAAACTAGATAGAGTGCTTGTCAATGAGAAGTGGAATCTGAACTTTCCATTATCGGAAGCGAGATTTTTGCCTTCGGGTATGTCAGACCATTCTCCTATGGTGGTAAAGGTTATTGGCAATGATCAGAACATAAAGAAACCATTCAGATTTTTTGATATGTGGATGGATCATGACGAGTTCATGCCCTTGGTGAAGAAGGTATGGGATCAGAATTCGGGGGGTTGTCCAATGTATCAGCTGCGTTGCAAACTAAGAAAGCTAAAGCAGGAATTGAAACTTTTCAATATGGCTCACTTCTCCAACATTTCAGATAGAGTGAAAGATGCAAAAAACAAAATGGATAAGGCTCAACAGGCTCTGCATACAGCGCATGCGAATCCAATTTTGTGCATGCGAGAAAGGGATGCTGTTCATAAATACGCTTCTACCGTCAAGGCTGAAGAGAGTTTTTTCAAACAGAAGGCAAGGATACAATGGCTTAGCTTGGGGGATCAGAATACTAGCTACTTTCGCAAATCAGTAAATGGAAGACAGAATAGAAATAAGCTTCTATCACTTATAAGGGAGGATGGAGAGGTTGTCGAAGGACACGAGGCAGTCAAATCAGAAGTAATTGCATACTTCCATCGTGTGTTAGGAGTTGATCAGATGCCTAGGGTTCTGAACGAGGAAGTGATGGAATCGACAATTAACTTGAAACTGTCTTCAACGCAACAGCATGTACTCGCACAAGATGTAACAAGGGAGGAGATTAAGCATGCTATGTTTAGTTTGAAGAACAACAAAGCTCCTGGTCCGGATGGCTTTAATGCAGGTTTCTTCAAAAGAATGTGGCACATAGTTGGGGAAGATGTAATCAACGCTGTTAGATCCTTCTTTCAGACTCGTAGAATGCTTAAAGAAATGAATGCTACATCCATTTCCCTTATTCCTAAAGTTGCTAATCCTACAAGGTTGACAGATTTTCGTCCTATATCTTGCTGCAATACAGTGTACAAATGCATCGCTAAGATTCTAGCTGGGAGAATCAAAGTTGTTTTGCCATCCTTAGTTGGTCCATATCAGACTGCTTTTATCTCAGGACGGAGAATCAGTGATAACATTCTTTTGTCTCAGGAACTAATGAAAGGCTATCATAAATCTACGGGACTTGCTCGTTGTGCTATGAAAGTTGATCTGATGAAGGCTTATGACTCGGTGCGGTGGGATTTCGTTGACGCTATGTTAATAAAAATGGGATTCCCTAGAACAGTCATTGATTGGATCATGGTTTGTGTTACATCATGTCAATTCTCTATCAACGTCAATGGTGAGCTTGCAGGTTACTTTCAAGGGGGAAGAGGGCTGAGACAAGGGGATCCATTGTCCCCATATTTGTTTGTCCTATGTATGGAAATCCTGTCGGGGCTATTCTGCAAGATGAGTGCCAACCAAGAATTCAAGTTCCACTGGAGATGCAAGAAGGACAAAATTTCTCATCTTTGTTTTGTTGATGACTTGATGATTTTTAGCAACGGGGATGTAAACTCAATTCGTATGATCAGAACTGTGCTCACAAAGTTTCAAGATCTATCAGGTCTGTATCCAAATCCAAACAAAAGTGACATCTTCTTGAGCGGTGTGTTAAATGCTGAGAGGGAACAAATTATTCATATTCTTGGGTTTAGAGAGGGGGAGCTCCCTATGAAATATTTGGGAGTACCTCTTCTCTCGTCCAGACTAAAGGCTATTTATTGTAAGGGCCTCGTGGATCGAATCACCTCTAAAGTTCGACATTGGACTTGTAGAGCACTCTCATATGCAGGACGGGTACAACTGATTAATTCAGTCTTATTTTCCATACAGGTCTATTGGGCATCTCTCTTTCTCTTACCTGGGCAAGTAATTAAAAATGTGGAGCAAATTATGAAATCCTTTCTTTGGTCAGGTTCAGATATGAGAACTACTGGGGCTAAAGTGGCTTGGGATCAGGTATGTCTTCCAAAAAAGGAGGGGGGGCTAGGAATAAAAAGCATAACAGAATGGAACAAGATTGCTTTGTTGAAACACATTTGGAACCTGTGCAATGACTCAGATGGCTCAATATGGTCTACTTGGATCAGATCCAATCTGTTGCGAGGTAGGAATTTCTGGACAATCAAGACGCCACAAAATTGCTCTTGGGCTTGGGGAAAGATTCTAAAGCTCAGATCCTTAGCATGGCCGAAGATGAAGTACATCATAGGAGATGGAATGACAACCTCTCTATGGTTTGATAATTGGCATCCTCACAGCCCACTCGCGGATTCTTACGGGGAAAGATTCATCTATGATTCAGGTATGGCCAAGAACGCGAAGGTGAATGTGCTAATTCAGAACTCAGAATGGAAAACGCCTACCACCCAAGCTATTGGCTGGCACCCCATTATAGAAGCTATTCCTTCCAATTCTAATCCTAAGATGGGGCAAAAGGATGAGATAGTTTGGTTGGACTCGCCAAATCACAGATTCTCGGTCAAAGTAGCTTGGGAACATCTAAGACGTCATCGTCAGATGGTTGAATGGCATGACATTGTGTGGTTCAAGAATGCTGTTCCAAGACATTCATTTCTTCTATGGATGGCCGTCCAACAGAAACTCACAACTCAAGATAAACTTCATCGGTTTGGTATACATGGTCCCAATAGATGCTCACTCTGTCTCCGCAACAATGAGGATCACAACCACTTGTTCTTTGAATGCTCCTATACTAAAGCGATCTGGTGGGATGTTTGTGACAGATGCGACATTCCAAGAATGACAAAAGGCTGGGATGAATGGATTCGATGGGCCACTGTCTCTTGGCATGGCAAGAGTTTCGTCAATTTTTCTCGTAAACTGAGTTTTGCAGCTACAGTGTATCATGTATGGCAAGAACGGAATGCAAGGATCTTTGCTGGAATGTCTAGAACTCCGAATTTGGTCCTTAATCAAATCGAATGTATCATTCGTGATAAGCTTGATTTGATGAGGAATGTCGTACCAACAAATGAAAACACAAGGATCCAACGAGCTTGGAGGGTGAATACCATAGATTCTTAATCTGTTAGTTAGCTGGTTGTATTGGTTTCCCTAACGAATCTAGTGAGGTTTCAGTTTTACGGTCGGTGGCTAGCCTGTAGCCATCTGTTGTTTTATGTTTCTGTTATCATTGTAAATCTGGGGTATGCCCCTTATAATGTTTGTATCTTCTTCTTTTAATACATACGTCAACTTACCAAAAAAAAGAAAATTTTCTACTAAAATCTGAATCTGACCTTACTTGGATCGTATCACCATTAATCCTAGAAACAAGAAAAAAGGGTAGCCACCCATGTTGCTTCCAAGTTGTTGTAGGATTCTTTGTTTCCTTTGTTGTCCTCACCTCATAGCCCAAATCAGTTTGGATTGGGCCTCTCTTGCACATGGATATGATGTAGTAGAGCCTCCTCTTGATACTTCAATGGACCCTTCAAATCTGGTCGCAACCTTCAAAAGCAATGCATTCAATGCCTCTTTCAATGCCTTTGTCCTTGCTGCTATTTCTGGGTCGGTCCACATCACAAGTTGACAATTGTGAAGAACAACGTGAGAACATCTTTCATACAGGATGTCAGATTCAAGATAAAGTGTGTGGAATGATCATTGACAATGGATGTTGCACTAATGTTGCGTATAGTTTGGTGTAGAAATTAGGTTTAGCTATTATTCCACATCCTAAACCGTATATTTTACGATGACTTAACGAGATTGGAGAGATTCGGGTGACAAAGCAGGTTCGTGTGCCTTTTTCCTTTAGAACCTATTATGATGAGCTTTTATGTGACGTGACTCTGATATCAGCTAGCCATGTTTTTATTAGGTTGTTTGTGGTAATTTTATAAAGGTGTGACCTACAATGTGACTTTGTTGCCATTGAGTTCTCGACAAGTTAAAGAGGATCAATTTTGAAGTCAACAAAAGGAGGTGAAATTGGATAAAAGGCTTTATGTTAGCCAAGAATACATCGAACAAGAACTATCTTTGATTGGGGTTGAGAATGTGGAATTTTTTTTGGGTAAGTTGACGTATGTATTAAAAGAAGAAGGCATACCCTAGATTTACAATGAGAACAGAAACATAAAACAATAGATGGCTACAGGCTAGCCACCGAACAGAAAAGTGAGAGACCTAACTAGATTCGTTAGGGAACCAATACAACCAGCTAAATATCAAATTAAGAATCTATGTTATTGACCTCCAAGTTCTTTGGATCCTTTTGTTTTCATCTGTTGGTAGAACGTTCCTCATCAAATCAAGCTTATCGTGAATGATACATTTGATTTGATCAAAGAACAAATTCGAAGATCTAGACATTCAATAACATGACAGTGGCCCATCGAATCCATTCATCCCAGCCTTTTGTCATTCTTGGAATGTCACATCTGTCACAAACATCCCACCAGATCGCTTTAGTATAGGAGCATTCAAAGAACAAGTGGTTGTGATCTTCATTGTTGCGGAGACAAAGTGAGTATCTATTGGGACCATGTATACCAAACCGACGAAGTCTATCTTGAGTTGTGAGTTTTTGTTGGACAGCCACCCATAGAAGAAACGAATGTCTTGGTTGCATTCTTGAACCACACCATGCCATTCAACCATCTGATGATGAATTCTTAGTTGCTCCCAAGCTACTTTGACCGAGAATCTATGATTTGGCGAATCCAACCAAACAATCTCATCCTTTTGCCCCATCTTAGGATTAGAATTGGAAGGAATAACTTCTACAATGGGGTGCCATCCAATAGCTTGAGTGGTAGGAATTTTCCATTCTAAGTTATGAATCAGCACATTCACCTTTGCGTTCTTTTCCATACCTGAATCATAGATGAATCTTTCACCGTAAGACCCGCTAGCGGGTTGTGAGGATGCCAATTGTCAAACCATAGAGAGGTTGTCATGCCATCTCCTATGATGTACTTCATCTTCGGCCATGCTAAGGATCTGAGCTTTAAAATCTTTCCCCAAGCCCAAGAGCAATTCTCTGGCGTCTTGATTGTCCAGAAATTCCTACCTCATAACAGATTGGATCTGATCCAAGCAGACCAGATTGAGCCATCTGAGTCATTGCACAGGTTCCAAATGTGTTTCAACAAAGCAATCTTGTTCCATTATGTTATCCTTTTTATTCCTAGCCCCCCTTCCTTTTTTGGAAGACATACCTGATCCCAAGTCACTTTAGCCCTAGTAGTTCTCATATCTGAACCTGACCAAAGAAAGGATCTCATAATTTGCTCCACATTTTTTATTACTTGCCCAGGTAAGAGGAAGAGAGATGCCCAATAGACCTGGATGGAAAATAAAACTGAATTAATCAGTTGTACTCGTCCTGCATACGAGAGTGTTCTACAAGTCCAATGTCGAACTTTAGAGGTGATTCGATCCACGAGGCCTTTACAATAAACAACCTTTAGTCTGGACAAGAGAAGAGGTACGTACTCCCAAATATTTCATAGGGAGCTCCCCCTCTCTAAACCCAAGAAATACAGATAATTTGTTCCCTCTCAGCATTTAACGCACCGCTCAAGAAGATGTCACTTTTGTTTGGATTTGGATACAAACCTGATAGATCTTGAAACTCTGTGATGCGAACCTCGTGATCACGCAACCCATACGCAAAGACACTAATTCTTGGAAAGCCAAGTAAATCAGGTTTGATAGGAGTGTGACACAAAGATAACTTGTACCTAGGCACCAGCACTATTGGAAACGGAAACCCCCACACCCAACGAATATTGATTCACGAACGAGAAGTATAAGGATGATGCCACGAAGCCAGTTGTTCTTCGATAAGTCATTTTCAGTTCTTTAGAGAACCAAGGAAGGGAGATTATCCCACCAACACACAACAAGTGCAGCAAAGAAGTTTATTGATTTGAAAATTGCGTAACTTTACATGTTTGGTTATGCCTTTATTTATACTGACTCTAGACTTAAAGAAACCCTAATAGACCCCCCCACACTTATATGAAGCCCACTTACAATTAACTCAAATAAGTAATAATAACCCAAAAACTAAGAAGAAAATAATAAAAATCCAAAAATTACCATCCTAAATATGCTAGAATCAGATTTCTCACCATTAAGAAGTCCCAAATAGACTTGTCGAACCATGTTAAAAAATGAGTTTGCCATCTCTCTTATCTTACCTATTTATGTTAAGCATTTTAATTATAATATTTGTTAATATTGTTAATAAGGAAAGAAGACTTCAGAATAAATTCTACCTTCAGATCAGATTTCCTAGTCTATTTGGGACTTTTTAATGGTGACAAATCTGATTCTAGCATATTTAGGATGGTAATTTTCAGATTTTTATTATTTTCTTCTTAGTCTTTGGGTTATTATTACTTATTTGGGTCAATTGTAAGTGGGCTTCATATAAGTCCACCTAAGGGGGGTCCATTAGTGTTTATTTAAGTCTACAGTTAGTATAAATAAAGTCATAACCATACATGTAAGGTATACAATTCAGATTAATAAAACTTCTTGTGTGCCACATTTTGTGTGTGTGTGTGTGTTGGTGAAATAATCTCCTTTCCATGGTTCTCTAAAGAACTGAAAAAAACAACTTATCGAAGAACAACTGTCTTCGTTGCGTCATCCTTATACTTCTCGTTCGCGAATCAATATTTGTTGGGTATGGCTTTCCGTTTCCAATAGTGTTGGTGCCTAGGTACAAGTTTTCTTTGTGTCACACTCCAATAAAACCTGATTTACTTGGCTTTTCGAGAATTGATGTCTTTGTATGTGGGTTGCGTGACCACGTGATCACGAGGTTCGCATCATCTAGATTAATTATTTAACAAGCAAGGTATTAAGAATGAGTAAGATAACAATTATAAAACATGTTAATAGCAAAATTTCTTGAATATAAACATTAAAATCCATGTTGAGTTTACTATACTTATTCTAACACCATTAGTGTAACCTTTTCACCTTTACAAAATAAACTTAACTAAACATAATGAAAAAGAAAAACATAACTAAACAAGATAAGAATATAGTTATGATATAAGTTAAATAAGTATAGTAAAGAAAATGATAAGCATAAACAAGAGATTACTGAGAATATAATATGAAATAAATATTGAGCATTACAAAAAAACAAAGAAAAAAAACAAGAGGAAGATCTTGATATGAAAAACAAGATGCCTAAGTGTATGAAAAATACCTCATTTTATAGGCTAAAATTTGGAACTATTGATTTGATTACTAACCATGAGTTGGTGGCCAACCATTGACTTAGTGGCTAGCTATTGACTTGTTGGTTGGACAAAACATCATTGCAAACATAAGCATTTGAATAGTCTTCATGAATTTGTCTCATCTTTCCAACAAAAAAGGAATGAGCTCATTTGGACTTCTAGAACTCGAGATATAGGCTGAACACCGAATAATATCTGGGCTACATGACAGATTCAGACTTCTCTTTTATTACTAACATTTGAACTTTAAAAAGATAGTTTTGAATCTTGGACTCTTCATGAATGTTTTAGGCCTATGTTTTAGATTTCCATCAAGATAAATCAGACCTAAATATCAAGATCTACAGCTTTAGTTATGACCTAATAGCTGAATGGTGTTCCAGTTTGAATTGAACCAACATCTCTTCTCTAAGCACAACCCTCTTTTTGTCCTCTCAATTTTAATAGTTAAACACATCAATCAATCCTTTAAATTGTGAGATATGCCTGCATTTAAAATGAGCATTTACCATAAATTAAAGATATCTTATATTATCAGACTTGTTATTATCAGACTTTAAGTGCAATATGATGATATAAAACCTAAATGAAAATGCACTTTTAAGTACTGATCAAACCCCTCGACCAGCTTATTACTGGTCCCTAGTAATTAAAGCGTTACAGTAGAAAAACAATTTACAAAATAAAAAAAAAAGCATTCATCATTTTACTTCCATTAATCTATTCAAATAAACAAACTCTAATTAGATTTATATCTTTGCTCCATACCTCTTAATCAAGATATTAATAAACTTTTTTTTGTGTTCAATATATCAAAACATAGTTGTGGGGCTTTTTTGGGAAGAAAACAAAATTTGTTCTAATGTTTTCCCAAGATTTATATCTTTCCAATGATTTGTAAAATTTGTGTTGCTACTGCCTTTGATGTCCTTGATTAGCTTGGATTTTCTTGTTTAACTTGGAAAAATAAGAAAATAAATTTCATCCTTTGTTGCTGATTTAATTACTTTCCTTCCTAAGTTAGGAAAAGCATTAAATAATTCTCCCTTCTTTAGGAACAAGATCTGGCCAACTTCCTTAATTAGGAGAATAAATTGCTGACTTTTTATCATTGTAGCATTAGGAAAAAAACGAGCCTAATAAGGGTGGTATTGGGCCGCACACATCAGCCCCTCGTTCCACATGAATTGGGTTCTTCTTGGACCTGAATTAATGAATTAAAGGTTGTCCTTCATGCTCCTTAAATGTTCTAAGCCCCTCTAGATCCATTTTGCTTCATATGTTCTGAACAAGCTCATTCAATGCTTGTTTAAGCTTATTCGCCATAGCTCTTGTATTTGACCCAACTGGCACCTCCAATTCGTTGGCATGATTACGCTTGGTGTTGGGTTGATCCTCATCAGAGTACCATTATCCGCTATTTGACCGAGGTTGGAGAGAGACTGGCAAAACAAAAGTCACACCAAAAAGAAACACAAAAACAATGTTAGAAAAACAAAATAAACAATCTTTATAAACAGGATCGCCCAAACGAATGGATTCATTTTCAGTAGGAAAATTATCAAAGCAAGCTTTCAAACAATGTCCATTTACCTTAAAAACATTGCATTCTTTGGATTCTCAATATCAAAGGCCCCATAAGGATACACTTGTTTCACAATATATGGACTGCACCATCTTGATCGTAGCTTTCCAGGAAATAAGTGGAGTCGAGAATTATAAAGCAAAACTTGTTGACCAACATTAAATGTTTTTCTCAAGACTTTCTTGTCATGAAACTCTTTGATTCTTACTTTATGAATTTTTGAATTCACATATGCATCATTTTATATTTTCTCAAGCTCATTTATTTGTAACTTACGTAGGCTGGCCAGCATCATCAAGGTTTGAATTGAAAGCTTTAATAGCCCAATAAGCTCTATGTTCAAGTTCCATAAGTAAGTGACAAGGTTTTTCATAAACTACCTTGTAAGGTGACATACCTAATGATGTTTTAAAAGCAGTTCAATAAGCCCAAAATATATCATTGAGTCATAAAGACCAGTCTTTTCGATTAGGGTTCACTGTTTTTCCTAAGATTTGTTTGATCTCTCTATTAGCAAGTTCTACTTGTCCACTTGTTTAATGGTGATAAGGGGTTGTAATTTTGTGTATGATTTCATATTTCTTTATTAAAGATTCAAATGGCGTGTTGCAGAAATATGTTCCACCATTACTTATCATGCTCGAAGGATTCCAAATCTGCTATGGACCAGCCCAGAAACACCAGCAAGACCCATTACATGTTCCAAATGGTCCAATGACTCGGTCCAAGATAAAGGCATTGAATGCATTGGTTTTCAACCAAGTCAGAATTGAAAGGCCCATTGGAGTATCAAGAGGAGACCCTAGTACATCTTATTCAAATGCGAGAGGCGCCCAATACAACTTTATTTGGGCCATGAGGTGAGGACAACAAAGGAAACAAAAAAAATCCTACTACAACTTGGAAACAACATGGGTGCCTACCTTTTCCTTTTGTTTCTAAGATAAAGGGGTTGCATAGAAGGTTATAAATAAGCCATGAATCAATTCTGTAATATTTTACTTCCTTCTCTTCTTCTCATGGCGGAACATGGATTTAATATTAGGGGCTTTATTTTATTTTGTTAGCTAGAGCCCAAGGCTTGTTTGGGCTTAATTAATACTTTGTTTTTAGCTAGGATCCAAGGCTTGTTTGGAACCCCCACCCAATGAATATTGATTCGCGAACGAGAAGTGTAAGGATGAAACCACGAAGCCAGTTGTTCTTCGATAAGTTGTTTTCAGTTCTTTAGAGAACCAAGGAAGGGAGATTATCTCACCAACACACACACACACACACACACATATACACACACACACACACAAAGTGCGGCAAATAAGAAGTTTTATTAATATGAATTGTATAACTTACATGTCTGGTAATGCCTTTATTTATACTAACTCTAAACTTAAATAAACCCTAATGGAACCCCCTTAGGTGGACTTATATGAGGGCCACTTACAATTGACCCAAATATGTAATAATAACCCAAAGACTAAGAAGAAAATAATAATTAATATCCTAAATATGCTAGAATCAGATTTGTCTCCATTTAGAAGTCCCAAATATAGTAGGAAATCTGATCTGAATGTAGAAGTAATTCTGAAGTCTTATTTCCTTGTAGCTAGGATGAATAAGGGATCCTTATAAGTAAAGGATTCTGAAAGATTTATGAATCCTTGCCACACTTGGAAACTATATTTCAGCCCATTGAAAACAAGGAGATTTCCAAAACAAGTTGGCACATCCTTCTAAGAAAAGCATTCTAGCCAAATAGGAAGTCCACAAGTCAAAAGGAAGTAAATAACAAAATTCGTACAACCTCTGTCGACCAGTAATGCAGTGCCTTCTTTAACTCTAATTAACCTGCAATTTTAACCCAAGATAGAAAAACATGTCAGGAGACTCCACATAACATTTCAGCCCGATACAACAGTCGAATTGAGAATTATGACTGTTGCTGTAAAACTGGATAGTTGCACATTTTACGTCAAAATCAAATTTGACCTTACCTGAATCGTATCATTCCATCTCTCTTCAAGATGATTCATTTTCGAATCACCAACAAGTTGAATGGACAATTCCTTTTTGAAACCTTAGGAGTTTTTTTCTTGCCAACAATCGTCGCCAACAACTTTGGATGAAAATAGCAGCTGTTCCATTTCATACATCATCATTGCAGCATTTTTTTTCCTCTCTTTCTGAAGCTTGCTGGGCATTGACTGTTGTCGTTAACACATCAAGTTCTTGCTTCATCTCCCCTAGAATACGGGATACACTCTTGGATTATTTTTTTAGAATACTAATCTCTTTATTTCTCTCCCTTTGATACCACCTCTTCTTTTGAATCCTCCTTTTCTTTTGCCATAATACCTCATCAAAATACATGAAATCCCTTCGGTTTCTAGGCTGCTAAAAACCTTCCCGATGGCCAATGGTCTCATCCTTAAAACCACCATCACCAATATCATCAACGTCCGCCTTAAAATCCTCATAATCAACCCACCTTGGCCTTTCGGCCCCACTACCATCATTTGATTTCGGTTCAGCCAAACCTTTCTCACGTCTTGGGTACATGTTCCAGCCACGTTACCATGTTTTTCCCACCTTTTTAAGTCTGTCACACACGTTCCCCATCACGAAATTCATTCTTTCCACCATCTTCGTCATGACTTGTATTTGGAATTTAAGTTCTACATCGGGAGGGGGTGGTGTGTTGTTTTGATCTGACATGATTGTACCTGCAAAAATTGGTTAGTGGTAAAAAAAATCCTCACACGCTCACACCTCTCGTCTCACCTTCTCGCAGTTCTTGCGGAACTTAAACCGACACCGAATAGAACCAACTTATATATATATATATATATATATATGACTCAAGAAGCAATAAAAACAGGAAAACAAGCAAAAACGAAACTATGATAATAGTCTTGCGAGTAGCAAGCTAATCTATCCGAATTATGAACGAAACTGAAGACTCGAATAAAAACAGAAATGCTATATGCAAAATGATGAAACAACACACAAATATGGTAAAACTATACTGCAAGAAACGAAAACAACATAAAGAAAGCGAATTTCATGAGTTGACGCAAAACACACTCGTTGACGACGAGTTAAGTCCTAGTCTGGAACCTAAAGTAAATGTTGTCCAATGGACCTAAAATTTCGCATATATCAACCCAAATAGAAAGAATATAAAGTTTGAGCAATTTATGATAAGGTTTGATATACTGGCGCAAACACGTTATGAATTCTGATTAGACCCGAAACTAAAAACCAAAGAAAACGATATCCAATTGACTCCAAAATTAATATGTGGTGCGATGAGGACCCCAATAGATGTATGAGGTTGGCTTTTACTTGGTGCCTCATAAGTGCCTGTAGTGTCCTAATTTTGAGCATTTTCAGCTAGCAAGTCTAGGTACTCCATTGCTTCATTAGGGTCTTTATCCTCAAAAGTTCCATTGCACATCAATTCAACTATTTGCCTATCTTTAGGAGTCAACCCTTCATAAAAATATGAAACAAATCTCCATATTTCAAAACCATGATGAGACAAAGTATTAAAGCAAGTCTCGATACCTATCCCAACATTGGTAAAATGTTTCTCCTGGTTTTTGAGTGAAAGTGATGATTTGCCTTTTGAAAGAGTTTGTTTTGTGAGATGGAAAAAACTTCTTTAAAAATTGTTGTTGCATTTCATCCCAAGCACGAATTGATCCTGGTCTTAAATTTTGTAACCATGTTTTAGCTTTATCTTTTAATGAAAAAGGAAAAAGCTTTAATCTGATGGTGTTCATGCTACAATTTAAGTCATCATAGGTGTTACAGACCTCCTCAAATTCTCTCAAATGCAAGTATGGATTTTCTAGATTTAAGCCATGAAAAGAAGGTAAAAGTTGAATAATGCCTGGCTTAAAATTAAAATGAGATGCATCAGGAGGGAAGACTATGCATGAGGGTGCACTTGTTCTTGTGGGATTCATGTGGTCTCTAAGTGTTCTCACTCGATTATTCTCATTATTCTCATTATGAAGCGACTGATTATCTTCTTCGGCCATATTTTCTGAAAATGATGAGGATACCCTACAAAATCTACCACTTAATATACGTGACCAAACTCTCATGCACGTGTAGGAATAGAATAAAAGGAAGAAGAAAGCAAAAGAAAAAGGAAACAAAGTTAGATACAAGAAAAGTGAAAAGAGAAAATAAAATAAATATTATAATTTGTACAAGAATTTACTTCCCCGACAACGGCACCAAAAAACTTGACACGACCAAAAGATTGATGTCTTCTCCCAAGTGCAGGAGTGTCGAAGTAATAAATAACCTGGCAAGACCGGGGTCGAACCACATGGAGGTTAACTATATAAATTATAAATAACAACAACAAGAAGAAGTTAAAGAGAGCTTTGAGATGTGTTATTGATGTAAGGATTAAACAAGGATAAAATAATTGTCAAGGTTAGAGGATCCACTAATGGTATTTCAAACAAGTATAGTATAAATTCTTTTTATTACTCAACTAGAAACCACACACAAAGGAGGTTCCAATCGGATTATAACTTGTTAACATGATTACATTAATTATCTTATTCGAATAAAGCTAATACTTGTAAATCTTATCAGGCATTCATAATTGTAACTTATGTTAACAATAAATCAAGTTCCTTTCATAGCACAGGTGTCGGTTATACCATACGGTTGGACTATGAAAGTGCCAAGTATTTGTTGTACCAAGGGTTATACAACATAAATCTAGATTAACCATTTAACAAGCAAAGTATTAAAATTGAACAAGATAACAAATAGAAAACATGTTAGTATCAAACATTAAGGTCCATGTTGAGTTTATATTATACTTATTCTTACACCATTAGTGTAACCTTTTCACCTTGACATGATAAACTTAACTAAACATAATGAAAGAGAGAAACATAAATAAACAAGGAAAGGAAATGAAAAGCATAAGCAAGAGATTAATATAAGCAAAACTTAAGTATTACAAAACATAAAGAGAGAGCAAAAGCATGATCTTGCTCTGAAAACCAAGATACATGACAAATGCCTCCTTTTATAGGCAAAAATTTAGAACTATTGATTTGTTGACTAATTGTTGAATGGGTGGCCACATCTTGACTTGGGGACAATCCTTATCTTCTTGTCTGCCAAAAACATCAGTGATAACGTCATAATTTGAACAGACTTAAATCATGAAAGTTCTACGAAATCGTCTCAGCTTTCCAGGGAAAACAAAGTTGAGGTCATTTGGACTTCTAGAACTTGAGATATGGGCTGAACACTGAACAGTGTCTGAGTTGCAGGACAGATTCGGACTTCTCAGTTGTTGCTATAATTTGGACTTGAAATCAGCCTTTTTAAATCTTGGACTCCTCATGAAAGTTTTAGGCCTATGTCTTAGCTTTCCATCCATATAAGGCAGACCTAAATCCAAGATCTGCAGCTCCAGATATGACTCAATGACCGAATAGTGTTCCAGTTTGGACCGAACCAGCATCTCTTTTCTAAGTTTGGCCCTCTCTTTGTCCTTTCAATTTCCGTACTTAAACTCATCAATCAATCCTTTCATTTATGTGATAGGCCTGCATTTAAGATGAACATTTACCATAAATTAAAGGTATCTTATGGTATCAGACTTGTTATTATAAAACATGTTTTAGTTAAGGAGTTATTGATACTTCAAGTGCAAAATGATGATATAAAACCTTGATAAAAATGCACTTTTAAGTACTAATCACTTGCCACACTTGGAAACTATATTACAGCCCATTAAAGATCTTTGTTGAACAAGGAGATTTCCAAAACAAGCTGTCACATCGTTTTAGGAAAAGAAACGAAAATTTCAGAAGGATATAACCTGATTAATGGAGCCAAGCTCTGATACCGAATGATGCGAACCTCGTGTTCACATGGTCACGCAACCCACACGCAAAGACATCAATTCCCGGAAAGCCAAGTAAATCAGGTTTGATAGGAGTGTGACACCAAGATAACTTGTACCTAGACACCGACACTGTTGGAAATGGGAAACCCCCACCCAACAAATATTGATTCGTGAACGAGAAGTGTAAGGATGACGCAACAAAGCCAGTTGTTCTTCGATAAGTCGTTTTCAGTTCTTTAGAGAACCAAGGAAGGGAGAATATCTCACCATCGTACACACACAAAGTGCGGCAAACAATAAGTTTTATTAATCTGAATTGTCTAACTTACATGTCTGGTTATGCCTTTATTTATACTCACTCTAGACTTAAATAAACCTTAATGGACCCCCCTTAGGTGGACTTATATGAGGCCCACTTACAATTGACCCAAATAAGTAAATAATAACCCAAGGACTAAGAAGAAAATAATAAAAATCCAAAAATTACTATCCTAAATATGTTAGAATCAGATTTGTCACCATTAAAAAGTCCCAAATGGACTAGGAAATCTGATCTGAAGGTAGAATTAATTCTAAAGTCTTATTTCCTTGTTGTAGCTGGGATGAATTAGGGATTCTTATAAGAAAATGATTTTGAAAGATTTATGAATCCTTGCCACACTTGGAAACTATATTTCAACCCATTAAAGATCTTTGTTGAACGAGGAGATTTTTGAAACATTCTGTCACATTCTGTTAGGAAAAGAAACGAAAATTTCAGAAGGTTATAATCTGATTAATGGAGCCAAGCTCTGATACCAAATAATGCAAACCTCGTGATCACGTGGTCACGCAACCCACACGCAAAGACATCAATTCCCGAAAAGCCAAGTAAATCAGGTTTGATAGGAGTGTGACACAAAGATAACTTGTACCTAGGCACCGGCACTATTGGAACGGGAAACCCCCACCCAACGAATATTGATTCGCGAACAAGAAGAATAAGGATGACCCCACAAAGCTAGTTGTTCTTCGATAAGTCGTTTTCAGTTCTTAAGAGAACCAATGAAAGGAGATTATCTCACCAACAAACACATACAAAGTGCAGCAAACAAGAAGTTTTATTAATCTGAATTGTCTAACTTTCATGTCTGGTTATGCCTTTATTTATACTAACTCTAGACTTAAATAGACCACATAGTAGGAAATCTGATCTAAATGTAGAATTAATTCTGAAGTCTTCTTTCCTTATTGTAGCTAGGATGAATAAGGGATCCTTATAAGAAAATGATTTTGAAAGATTTATGAATCCTTGCCACACTTGGAAACTATATTGCAGCCCATTAAAGATTTTTGTAGAACTAGGAGATTTCCGAAACAACCTGTCACATCCTTTTAGGAAAAAGAATCCTAGCCAAATAGGAAGTCCACAAGTCAAAAGGAAGTAAATAACAAAATTCATGGAGCCTCTGTTGACCAGTATTGCGGTGCCTTCCTGAACTCCGATTGACTTGAAATGTTAAACCAAGGTAGGAAAACATGTCAGGAGACTCCACATAAACTTTCAGCTCAATACAACGGTCGGATTGCGAATTATGATTGTTGCTGTAAAACTGGATAGTTGTACATTTTACGTCAAAATCCGAATTTGACCTTGCCTGGATCGTATCATACTCATTTTGATACTTTTCACAAGTTTTGTAAAATGCACGCGTGTCTTTGAATATGGTGGGCCAATAAAATCCACATTGTAAAATTTTTATAGTTGTCTTTTTTACGAGAAATGACCCCCATATACCTCATTATTATCAGGAATGCATCTTTGAAATATTTGATTAAGACAACATTTGAATAAGTAAGGGTCATCCCAATAAAAGTTTTTCACTTCGCTCAAAAACTTTCTTTTGTCTTGGGTACTCCAATGAGCTGGTAAATTTAATGTTACAAGAAAATTAACAATATTAACAAACCAAGACATTATAACAATAGAAAGTAAAGATTCTTTAGGAAAGTAATCATTGATTGGTGTGATGTCAGATGTGAAATCTATTGTCAATCTTGGCAAATGATCAGCGATAACTTTTTTGGTGCCTTTCACGTCCTTAATTGTGACATCGAATTCTTGAAGTAACAAAATCCAACATACCAATCTAGTCTTAGAATCCTTCTTAGAAAAAAGATATTTTAATGCTGCATGATCACTAAAAACATTAATAGGTGAGCCAACAAGATAAGATCTAAATTTTTCACATGATAATATTGCGAGTAATTACATTTCAATAGTAGTGTAATTCATTTGAGCACTATTTAAAGTTTTACTTGCATAGTACATTACATAAAGTTTCTTATCTTTTCTTTGACCTAAGACAACACCCATGACATAATCACTAGCGTCACACATTATTTCAAAAGGTAATGACCAATTAGGAGGTTGAATGATAGGAGTAGAACTAAGCAAGTTTTTAAGTTTAACAAAAGCTTCTTTACAATGTTCAGTCCATTCAAAAACACTATCTTTTGTTAGGACGTTACACAATGACTTAGATATTACATTAAAATGTTTGATGAATCTTCTGTAAAAACCAGCATGTCCTAAGAATGATAAAATATTTTAAATAGATTTTGGTGTTGGCAAGTTGGCAATGAACTCGATTTTAAACTTGTCAACCTCAATTCCTGTTGATGAAACAATGTGACCAAGTACAATGTCGTTTGTTATCATTAAATGATATTTTCCCCAATTTAGCACAAGATTCTTCTCTTCACACCTTCTCAAAACCTTTTCCAAGTTAGTTAACACAATCATCAAATGAATCACCAAAAACAGAAAAATCATCCATAAAAATCTCAAGAAAACGTTTAACTATATCACTAAATATACTAAGCATGCATCTTTGAAACGTGGTTGGTGCATTACATAATCCAAAAGGCATCCTTCTATATGTAAAAGTACCAAATAGACATGTGAAAGTAGTTTTCTCTTGATTTTCAAAAGCAATTTCAATTTGGTTGTAACCTGAATAGTCATCTAAGAAACAATAAAATTCATGACCAATAACTCTTTCTACGATTTGATCCATGCAAGGTAAATGAAAATGATATTTTATAGTAATTGAATTAAGTTTTCTATAGTCAATGTATATGCGCCAACCAGTAATAGTCCTAGTTGGAATTAGCTCATTTTTCTCATTTGCTATCATAATGACTCCAGACTTCTTCGGTGCAACTTGGGTAGGACTTACCTATTTGCTATTAGAAATAAAATAAATGATTCCATTATCTAGAAACTTAATGACTTCATTCTTCATTACATCTTTCATATTAGGATTAAGCCTTCATTGCATTTCTTTAGAGGGTTTAGCATTTTCCTCAAAATAAATCCTGTGTGTGCAAATCAAAGGACTAATTCCTTTTATGTTAGTTATGGTCCATTCTAATTCATTTTTGTGTATTTTCAGAGTTTGTAATAACTTACCTTCTTGATGTGCATTAAGTTTGGAAGAGATTATTACTGGAAAAGTTTCATTTTCTCCCAAAACTGAGTACTTGATATCAAATGGTAACGACTTTAAATTAGGTTTTGGTGGTTGAACACTTAAAGGTATAGACTCAATTGATCGTGGTGGCAATTCTTCAATTTTTGGTCTCCAACTACTTCCCTTTGATTCTTCCTGAAAATAAACCATTTGCAAATTTCAGATTCATTAAACTCAATTTCACTAGAAGTAGTTTCAAATTGATCATAAACTAATTTTTCAATAAAGTTTAATTCTTGTAAATCCTTATCATCTCTAGGTTGCTTGCAAATATTAAAAACATTCATTTCCAATATCATGTTTCCAAAACATAACTTCATCAGTTTATTCTTACAATTAATCAATGCATTAGAAGTTGTAAGAAATGGACATCCTAAAATAACTGGAATTGAGTTACATACTGCAACAGATTGTGTATCCAAGACAATAAAATTCACGGGATAAATGAATTTATCAACTTGTACTGACATATCTTCAACTATTCTTCTAGGCACTTTTACAGATCTATCAGCAAGTAAAAGAGTTATAGAAGTTGGTTTTAACTCACCTAGATTTAGACTTTGAAAAACTGAATATGGAAGCAAATTCATACTAGCTCCAAGATCAAGTAAAGCTTTTTCAATTTTATGTTCTCCAATAAAGCATGGAATTATAGGACAACCAAGGTCTTTATTGTTTTGAAAGTGTAAGCCTTTTCATAGCATTATTGTTTTGAAGAATGACACTTACTTGTTCGGCTAAAATAACTTTCTTTTTCACATTCAATTTTCTCTTCATAGTGCACAAGTCTTTCACAAATTTAGCATAAGAAGGAACCTATTTAATAGCATCGAATAAAGGTATATTGATCCTTACCTATTTGAAAGTTTTAAAGATTTTAGAATTGTGATTGCTTTCCTTTGTTTGGTCATGGTATGAGGAAATGGAAGTGCTAGTAGGGAATCAATCTTTTCTTTGCAATGTTCAGGTTCAACCTTTTCCTTGCCCTAAGAGATTGATTCGTCATCTTTCTCACAAGGTTCAAGAATGGATTTTTCAATAACCTTATCACTGTAGAGAGTAAGGACTAATTTGACTTGTTCCATCTGTTGGCTTTGGGATTTTGTCGTGCTTGAGATGGAAACTTACATTTCTTCTAAAAACTTATAGCAGATGTGAGTGTTGATTATCTCTTGCTTTTCAATGAATGCATGCAATGTTTCCTCAAGATTTCTTCTAGGAGAGGGGGTCATGAGAAGGTGTATATCCATGAGAATTTTGAAAATTATGGTGTGCTTCAAATGGTGGTTGTGAAGTTTGTGCATTATTATTATTATTCTTCCAACTGAAATTTGGATGATTTCTCCAACTAGGGTTGTACGTTTGCAAGTACGGATTATGATTTGGCATTTGAAAACTGTTTAAAAGCATTGGCTTATTCATGGAGACATTCCTTGAAAGAAGGCAAAGTTGGACAATCATTGGTTGAGTGTTCATTCGTTTCTCAGATTTGACACACAATTTCTTGAACAGATTTTAATTGACCACTCCCTTTCAATTCTAGTGCCTTGACTTTTCTAACTAAAGATGCAAATTTGGCTTGGAGGTCTCCCAAAGGTTGTACATGCCTCCACTAGATGTATGAGGCTGAGTTTTACCTGGTACCTCATAGATGCCTGTAGTATCCCAATTTTAAACATTTTCAGCTAACAAGTCTATGTGCTTCATTGTTTCATTAGGGTCTTTATCTTTAAAAGTTTCATCGCACACCAATTCCACCATTTGCCTATCTTTAGGTGTTAACCCTTTATAAAAATATGAAACAAATCTCCATGTTTCAAAAGCATGATGAGGACATGTGCTAAGCAAGTCTCTATACATAGCCTAACACTGGTAAAAATGTTTCTCCTGATTTTTGAGTGAATGTGGTGATTTGTCTTTTGAAAGAGTTTGTTATATGAGAAGGAAAAAACTTCAAAACTATTGTTGCATTTCATCCCAAGCACGAATGGATCCTAACCTAAGATTTTGCAAATAGGTTTTAGCTTTATCTTTTAAAGAAAAAGAAAAAAGCTTTAGTATGATGGTATTCATGTTATAAGTTGAGTCATTATAAGTGTTACAAACTTCTTCAAATTCTCTCAAATGCAAGTCTGGATTTTCTAGGTCTAAGCCATGAAAAATAGGTAAAAGTTGAATAATACTTGGTTTAAAATTGAAGTGAGATGCATCAGGAGAGAAAACTATATATGATGGTGCACTTGTTCTTGTTAAATTCATGTGGTCTCTAAATGTTCTAACACGGTTATTCTCATTATGAAGTGTCTGGTTATCCTCTTCTGCCATGTTTTCTTAAGAGGATGAAGATTTCTTACAAAGTCTACCACTTAATATGATTTGAATTGATGTCCTTTCATTGATTCCTTCTAAATTTAAATTGCATTGATTTATCCTAAAGATTTCATTTCAATTGGAATTTGGCTCTCATGCAAGTGTAGAAAAAGTTAAAAGAAAAATAAAATAAAGTAAAATATATAATCTATACAGTAACTTACCTCCCCGGCAATGCCGCCAAAAACTTGACATGCTCAAATACTTGATATCTTCTTCCAAGTGAAGGAGTGTCAAAGTAATAAATAACCCTGCAAGACCAGGGTCGATCCATTGGAAGGTCAACTATATAAACCACATATAATAAAATAAACAAAGTTGAAGAGAATTTTGAGATGTGATATTAACGTAAAGATTAAACAAGGATAAATCAATTGTCAAGGTTAGAAGATTCACTAATGGTATCTTGAATAAATATAATTCAAACTCTTTTTATTACTCAACTAGAAACCATACACAAAGAAGATTCCAATAAGATGATTTATCATTAATAACTCATTATAAATTATTAACACGATCATATTAATTATCTTATTTTAATAACATCAATACTTGTTAATGTTGTCAGATATTCATGGTGTTAACTTATGTCAACAACAAATCAAGTTCCTTTCATATCACAGGTGTCGGTTATCCATACAGTAGACTATAAAAGGATCAAGTATTTGTTTTTCCAAGAGTTATACAACACAAATCTAGATTAACCATTTAACAAGCAAGGTATTAAGAATGAATAAGATAACTGATGCGAACCTCGTGATCACATGGTCACGCAACCCACATTCAAAGACATTAATTCCCGGAAAGCCAAGTAAATCAGGTTTGATAGGAGTGTGACACAAAGATAACTTGTACCTAGGCACCACCACTAATGGAAACGGAGACCCCCACCCAACGAATATTGATTCGCGAATGAGAAGTATAAGGATGACGCCACAAAGATAGTTGTTCTTCGATAAGTTGTTTTTTAGTTCTTTAGAGAACCATGGAAGGGAGATTATCTCACCAACACACACACACAAAGTGCGGCAAATAAGAAGTTTTATTAATCTGAATTGTCTATCCTTACATGTCTGGTGATGCCCTTATTTATAGTGACTTCAAACTAAAATAAACCCTAATGGACCCCTTATGTGGACTTATATGATGTCCACTTACAATTAAACCCAAATAATATAAATAAACCCTAAACTAAGAAGAAAATAATAATAACAATAATAAATCCAAATTTAATATCCTAAATATAATAGAATCAGATTTGTTGCCCTTTAGAAGTTCCATATAAGCTAGGAGAATCAAATCTGAAGGTAGAATTAATTCTGAAATCTTTTTTTTTTTGTAGCTGGATGAATAAGGAATCCTTGTAAGAAAAAGATTCTAAAACATTTATGAATCCTTGCCACACTTGGAAACTATGTTGCAACCTATTAAAGATCTTTGTAGAATTAGGAGATTTCCAAAATAAGCTGTCACATCATTTTAAGTACTAATCAGCTCCCGTAACACTTTGATTATCTACAAAGAAGATATTGTTATGTGTTTAGTTTGTAAAGTTTATCTCCTTCGCAATATGGTTGTTATGGATATTAATAGCAGGCTTCGTATTGCATGGGGATTATATGATTATATCTTTGTAACTTGATTTGCTCCTTTTTAGGTTCCGAGGATTGTCCTCTTTGGTTTTATTCTAGGGTATGCCCCAGGAAAAAAAAATACTTTAGGATAGGTGGGTTTTGTCCGCCTTTTTTTTTTTACTTTGAGGGGTTTTCCCCTTTGTTGTGTTTTGTTTTTAGTTAATTTACTTACTTTATTAAAAAAAAACAAAAAGGAAAAAGGATAATAGAAAAAGGTAGTTAATCTACACTTAAGTCACTCAATTTTATTTTTTTTCTAATTTATGATCCTTCTATCTTTATTTTATTTTCTATTAGATCCTAAACTTCACTTCTTACATTTAAGTCCCTAGAACTTGAGAGAGAATAGAGAAATTCTTCAAACATTTTAAGTAGAGAGGAAACTCATGGGTGACCAAATTTTAGTCACTAATAAATTTGATTTTGGTATATATGGATTTGGCTTTGAGAGAAAAACTTAATAAAGTTAGGCTACACCTTTATTAATATAAGAAAACATAGAAGAGATCTCTGGAATATTTTTAGCTTCAATTTAATTTTGAGTTTTTGGTCCGAATATAATGTGTTTTGTTATTAGAAACAAGGTTATATAAGTTCACTTGATGTTTCTTTCTTTGTTTTTTTTTTTTCATGTTTCTGGTTGAAAATATGATTTAAAATCTAGATCACCATAGCTATCTCTAGTGACAAAAAAAGATGGACGACGTGTTGTGTACCCTAGTAAGCAACGTGTCATCCACCATTTTTTTTTAAAATATGAGTTGTTCGTCTTTGAAGGAAAAAAGTAAAAACCAAGTTGTTGGCTTAAGCTTCTAGGCCCATGCAGTCTAGGTTTAGATGTGAGTCAGGTATGCGAGCCTACTCTTCTAACTCATGAGTGTCTGACCCTTTAGTTTTTAATTTCATTATTTTTTTTATTATCTTTTTGATATTTTATAATTAGATTATTTTTAAATAAATCTATTTAAATGATGTTTAAATAATTATCCTATTAGACCATTATTTTTAAACAATATTATCATATTTTATGATAATTTTATCATCTTTTATGGTAATATTAACAATTTAGTTTTGAATAATTATATGTGAACATAATATGTATAATTTTTCAAATGTGGATGAAACATCTCTTTTAATATATATATATATATAATTGTTTTATTCTTATTTTTATGGCTTATGCTTCTTGGCAGCTATCTGGCATTGAATGTATTGAGATCTAAAAATATTTTATGATGAGCGTACTTGAAAACCTTGTTTAGATTTGCCCAAGATCTTTGGAATTCATTTAATACACTCACATCAAAATGATCATTTTTTTTATTTGTTTTATTAAAAATTGAATTTTAAAATTATAATAAGTTTTTTTCTTAAAAAAAATACTTCAATAAAAAGAGTATAGAAAAGAATACATTAATAAGGGAAAGGGGTTTTAATTAAAGATATGCCTTTTTATACCTATTTCAAATTGTTATTTTTTTATATTTATTTTAATTGCTTTCATTTTTTATGAAATAAACAACATAGCTAAACATTTTTTTTTATATAAAAAAATACATTAATAACATAATAAATTTTATAAAAACATTTATATTTTTTCTATAGAATTTTAATTATTACTTTTCTTATAAAAAATTTACTTTATTTTTATATAATTAAATAAAAATATTCAAATGTTACAAGATAAAATATTTTCATGTACATTTATTTTTCAGGTTTCTCTTCAGTTTTTAGTTAGGGATAAATTTTTTTTTACAATTTATTATTTATATGATTTCAATTTATTTTATTAAATTCACAAATCAACTTTCTGATAACGCGATTACTTCGCTAGTCCTTACTTTACATGACAGCTAGAACTGCCCATTTATGTCTTATCTTTAATTTGCACGTGTTTCCTTCTCTACTCTGCTCATATATATATATATATATATATATATATGTTAAAAAGGGGGAAATGAGAGAGAATATGCAGCTTTCCGGCCAATCCAACGACGGGGAAACATTATATATATTTAATTTGAGAATCAGTTTGTTGCATGTCTGTTGGGATAATATTGCTGCGCACCTCCACTCTAAACATTAAACCAATTGCATGCGTGTTACTGAGTTAAGATCGATAGCATGTGATCAAAAGATTCAAAACATGCACATGGCTCTGATTCACTTGCATGCTCACATGCTTGAAGTCAGCTGCCAAGCTTCGTTAATCCATTATGGGAATGCTATGGTCCTCCACACTCTTTTGAATTTTATGTTCTTTCTTATTAATTGTTACGTCGTCTATTTATTTTATTTTATGTTTTATAAATTTCAAATCAAATGACATAGTAGTATATAATTAATAATATGAATATTCTATATTAGTTAACCATCTAGGTGGTGGCCCAGTGGTAAAAACATGGGATCAAGAGGTTTGCTCCCTCTATGGTCTCAGGTTCGAGCCCTGTGGTTGCTCATATGATGGTCACTGGAGGCTTACATGATCGTTAACTTCAAGGCCCGTGGAATTAGTCGAGGTACGTGCAAGTTGGCCCGGACACCCACGTTAAACTAAAAAAAATATTCTATATTGGTTGTGAGTTGAGAACTTAGAAAACTTATAAGTAATAGAGCACTTTTTTAAAGAAAAAACATCTTTTCATTATAAAACTCATTGTGAGGCTATAAACCCAAATATAAAATAATATATTTTGAAGGGTAAGTTATGTAGCGGATTTAAGTCAACATTATCATTGATTCTGTTGTGGAAATATGGGCTATGTTTTTTCAGTTTCCAAACACCTCAACTGAATGACTATGATGATACTAATATTTCATATCAACTATGGAACGAGGATTTAGATAGCTTATAAGTTTTATATAACACCTTTTCAAGACTAAAATCACCACAAGATAAAAGCTGATTTGAATCATATGTGTGGAAACATTAGCTATATGCTTTCAGCTCCCAAGCCTTGACGAGGCGATAATTAGTTTACAAGTTAAATTTAAGATAACACCTCTCTTCTCAAAAAAAAAAAAAAAATTCAAGACAAAAACCATGAAAACTATGAGGCTGAACATAAAATAATATCTCTTAAAGGATTAGCCATGTAACGAATTTGGTCCAACATTATAATATTAATATTATTGGGACGAAAAAAAATTAAACAGAAGGGTTTAAATTCTTTGATTTAGTGTTACTGAAGAGATCATGGTTGTCCTCGAAACCCCAACTGCAGTCGAGTTTTGGCCCTACGTAGATTCTCACATGCTTCAAAATTACTTGGGAAGAGAACAACAACCTATGGTTGGTTTTTGGCCACCAAGTGGCTAACCCTACAACGCCAATTGTGGCCGTAACAAATATCCACGTTTCTCTATCCATTTTCCTTGCTGCCGAAAGTGGTCTAGAAGATCGGATTGGAACAAGGTAGATAGACCAAAGTCCTCGTTACATTCAATCAGGGTTTCCAAATAAAAATTTTAATTGGTATAACTTAACTGGTCACGTTTTAAATTTGTTTTTTAAAGGTCATCAGTTCGAGTCTCACAAATCTCAGGGCTACTAGAGATTTACATGATCGTTAACTTCAAGGCTCGTGAGATTAGTCGAGGTACGTGCAAGCTGGTCCGGACACACACGTTAATAATAAAAAAAAAAAGTAGTCAAGGGCGGAGCCATAAATTTTTCCTACCCTGAGCTATTAAATAAATATATAATTTTTTAAAGATTAATTATTAACTAATCTACATGAATTTTTAAAGTTACCAGTAAAGTTTTAATTCAAATATACTATCCAAAATATTAAAAAAATAAATTTGAAAGTACATAGAATTGAAGTGAAAGTAAAAATAAACTCACTATTGAAGTTACATCCTTCGATGTTTTGTGAAATATAATTAATCTATAATCGAATATGAATCGATATTGTAACAACCCCTTAACCGGGATAAAATAACAATCTCATGTCAACTGGAAAATAAAATAATTAAATTCTTTCCCTCTCTCAATTCCTCATTCCCTCACTTGATTCTTCCATAGATTAATGTTTTATAAGTTGAACTTTGTTTTACAAGGTTATTCTCTTACTTTTCTTATTTTTTTTTCTTGGATTTTTTTTTATTTTTTTCCCTTACTTTTCTCTCTTTCTCTCTCGCCTTTTCTTTTCTTTCTTTTTTTATTTTGCTTTTGCCGAGTCGGCAACATATAAAAGGAAGGAAGAGCTGATTTGTTTTATTTTTTAACAGCAAATAACCATTTTACCCTTAATGAGTCATTTTGCTTTTATATGAAGGTTTTTTTTTTTGTTAGCACTGCCAAGCTCCATTCATCCTAAAATCTTAATCAAATTTTATTCAATATATTTTAAGATCCCTCGTAAAATTTCAGCTCAATCTGATGGTCAGATTGAAAATTATGCCCAATAATATAAAACTAGTCAAATTGTGATTTTTCATCAAATTTCTAAATTTCTTCAAAAATTTTAAAATTTTAACCCAAGCTAAAGCATCATATTAGAAGGCTCCATATAAATTTTTAGAATTTTTTAATAATTCAATCAAAAATTATAAATTTATTTTATATAAAACTAATAAAAAAATATTGATAAAATCTTTACATGTGTTATAACACATCCAAATACTCTACCCTTGAAAGTAGTGTTACTTGGTGGAAGATGATGATGAAAGTGGTATGCGCTTTTTTGACAATAAGATTTGCTTTCATATCTGTTGATGGGAATCAACGTGGACGTAAGCTATCCTCTCATCCCCCACTCCTGAATGGGGAAAGTTTTCATTCCATATTATTTTAATGTCCACTTCCGAAATGGGAAAGGTTAACGACATATTTCGTTTGTACCCACAAATTACATCATTAGAAGTACTTCCTCGATATTGCATGGCTAGATGAGATGGTGATTAGCTGGGCATATGATCATCATAAATAGTCCATCTTCTACTATTATATAACTTTTGAGTTATGGATTGTATTTAGGTTCATGAACGTATGGAGAATAAACTTGTTGCCGGTCGAATTAGTTAGGTATAGACTTTTTGTGAGGATTCAATTTAGTATTCATTAGGGTCATGCTATACATTTGATGCATTTTAAAAAATAGTATTCATAATTAGTATTCATTATTTTTTAAAAATAATGTGAGATTTTGGATATAATTAGGATTAGAATCAAGTGGAAATGTGAGTTTTTCTAAATTTTTTATTTTAGAAAACTTTATTTTTGTTTTTTTACATGCACATAAACACCACTAATCTCGTAAAATACTATATTATATGATTGTTTATTTATTTATTATAATTATTCTTGATATTTGTGTGTGAATTAACAATAAAAATTATTTCACGTTGTGAATTTATTTCTAATTCTTTATGATATGCTTGGCATGTTTTAATTATCAGTTATGTGAACTTGATTTTGGGTCAAATGATTGGCTTAATCTTGTTGGTATCATTATGCTACATTCGATGCATGCATGATGTTATTGGAAAGAATGTAATTAACGAATTAATTGGATTTTGTTTACCTGCTTTACACAAGTATCAAATCTGATGATAATTAAACTACTCAATAGGGAATGTAGAAAAGGTATGACGTCCCGTAAACCGCGGTTTAGAGTGATTGGTTAGAGCAATTGTCAATGATGCTTTGCAACATAATTTGCTTAATTAATGTAAAGCATATATATACTTAAGCTACTTTAGCGCCGTATTAGATCTTTGCGTGGGTTTGTATTTATGGGACTCTGTTGGTCTGTCATTGGATTTCCTTTTCTTCATCTTTTCCAAAGGTAAAGGCACCGGTTGTTTTAAGTTGAAGTACATGATTCTCGGGTGATTAATTAACTAACTCGAAAAGAATGACATCTTTAGCAGTTCTTGCAATCCATGAACCTGTTTAAAGGGACCGGTTGTTCTTGCAATCCATGAACCTGTTTAAAGGGACCTGTTTAAAGGGACCGGTCATTACAACTAATATTTGCGCAATACTTTGAATAACATTTTCGTGCCCCAAAACATTCATGTAAAAAAATTATATAAGTAATTTGTTTGACTTTATAGGATCATACATGTAAACATGATCCATGACACAAAAGAGCAAGGCAATGTTGCCAATTTTCCCAGATTCAAAAACAATAACAAAAACAAAAAATATAAGTTAATGGGGGTTCGACACTTAAGAATATAAATTCCGAGTTAAAGTTTGGCTAGCCTTAATGATCAGGTCACTTAAACTGAAATTTTCCAATTCTTACCAGATATCCTGCTACAAGGTTAATGGTTAATTTGAGAGTTGGTCGTTGTATGAATTAATTATTCAGAATTATTTCGTACTGTAGACCATTTCTTGACAATTGATAGTGTTTAATCTCAATTGTCATATATATATATATATATATATATATATATATATAGGGGTAGAAACAATTGAGATCTAGAACTAATAATTGGCAAAAGTGTATTACAATATAAATTTTCTTAAACCTTAATTTGTGGGGACTCATCAGATTTCTAGCGCATCGAGAGTTCCTATTAATAGTGTGTAGGATATACTATCAATTTCTATGACTGTCTTTCGGTAACACAACTGAAAAAAACATGAGCTAGAAATGAAATAATTATCTGACTGTAAGATTTTATACATGTAAAGAATAACGGGAATCTCAATAGAAAGAGGTCAATTATTTAGTTTCTCTTTTAATTTAATTACGAGCCTACGCTAATTGTAATTTAAGTACTGGTATTATTGTCATACGTTTTAAGAGATTTCGAGTTTGAACATCTTAATAATAAAAAATAAAAACCACTAGTGATATTTTTTTTTTGAAACATGTCTCTCAAACCATATTGAGAGGACCATTTACATGTTTATATATTTTAGTATATTGTTCTCTCTCAACCGTTTATATAGAAAGGGTTTGAAATTGTTGTAATGATTATGGTTAAAATATTTTTTACTCAAAAATATATTAAAAAATTATTTGTTTTATATTAATACATTAAAATAATATAAAAATATTTTAAAAAATTAATTTTAAATAAAAAAATTAATTTTTCAAAAACACAATTTCAACCATATTACTAAACACATCATAAAATAAGACTCGGGAATGAAACCACGTTACAGTTACGGCTAAAGGGTTTACGACAACCAAAAGTTTGATGAACTTTTCATTTAAATCCGAAAATTTTGAAACGTTCTAAAACTACTATTGAGTTTAACAATTTTTCTTCAAAATCTATTGCAACAGCCCCGTTAGGGGAAAAAAGCTGCCATGTTTATAGCTTATTTATCCCCCCCCCCCCCCTCACTGCATAAGTTTTTATTAGCTGTTGGTTATTTTTAATTTTTTCTGTTTAGCCCTTATCTAAAATATAGACTATATATTTAAACTATTTTGTAGACTTGCTATTGTCATTTATCTTGGAATTAGACTTGAGGGTGTCTTCCCTACAACTTTAACAAATATTGTATTCAATTTTTTTTCAGAATAAAAAAACTCTCATTCATGCTATATATTGCTTTTACAGGTTCTCAAAGCTTAAATTATTTGGAAGTTTCGTGAGTTTTCTCTAATTAATTAGGCATGATTCTAATCCTCCCACCCAAAAAAGCATGAAAATACCCAAACAAGCCAGATTTACGCATGCCATTTAATGTACAAGACAGAGCACTGGCAGAGATAGGATATAGATTTAAAGGAGATAAAAAGGGAAAACATTTGGATTGGTAAGAGAAATTGAATAAATGTATGTGGTTAGGGTTGTATGGGGAGGCATCAAAAGATAATATTAATGCTTTATGTGGACTATCTTTCTACCTCTCTCTCTGTCTCTCTCTCTTCTTGTGTCATGCTATTGTATTATAATATTGACATTTATTCCATGCGTGAGGCAAGTCTCTTTCTGGTTCTATATAAAGGACTAACATGCCACCACTTAATCTCATCAAAGCAAACACAGCAAGGTTCCAGTTCTATATGGAAAAGTTAGGGTCATAGCATAATAGGGTTTTTGTTATTTTTTCTGGTGCGAGAGGCTACAAGGGTTGGGTCTGATGCTTAAAGATTCGAGGGTTTTAAGGGTAAGTGAGTTGACAGAAGAGAGTGAGCACACAGGGTACTTTCTTGCATGACGTTCATGCTTGAAGCTTTGCGTGCCCACCCTCTATCTGTCACCCCATCACCATCTCTCCTTCTCTTCCCCTTTCCTTGCCTGTCCTGCGTACTTATGTTGTGTGTGAATGAATTCTTAGTGTTTGAATATAATTGAATTGCGTTATTTTGTTGCATATATAAATATATATCAAGGAAATTAAGCATCACAGGTGTACACGGGCTCTCATTTAGGCTGTTTCGTTCCATGGACTATTTGAAGATTCATGTTTTTATTTTAGCACTGCTAGTGCTAGCTTCATTGATCAGTGGTCAAACATACAATTCCTTGAAACTTTTGTAGTTATAAGGTCGAAATTAATAAATTGTCATTTTATTTCACTTTGATGCATAAAAGTAGAATCTTGGCCTTAATCTTGATTGCAATTAACACTTGACAGTAACTAATAATGATATTAATTTTACTTCTTCTTTTTTTCTCTCAGCTGATACTGGCATTAGTGCCCATTTGAATCCGAATGAAATATAGGTTAGCTTATGCTTGAAAACATGTGGTGGAGACCTAAGGTTAAGAGTTCATCCTTTAATTAACCAGTCAATTTGGGATCCTTAATTCTTCTGCAATTAATAAGCACCAACCAACATTTCTGTCAGTTGGATATTATATGTAGATCTGATTGTTCATCATGCTTTTGATGGCACATAAATGATCAACTACTGATCTCTGTACATGCATGTTCTTTGTTTATATTGATGAATCAATCTTATTGTCCTGTAAGGAAATAGATAATCATGGGCAATATTCTAGTTCTACAGGAAAGTTTGACATGTCACTTAATGTTTCATGAAACAGAAGCCGAAAACCCCACTGGAAATATACATATCTAGGTTTTATAGTAAGATATTCCAGCTCATGAAGTACTGTGCAGGATATGTAATAAGGTGTAATGTGGCATCAGGTTCAAGGGAAGCAAATCTTATTAATGAAGGCTAAAGACACTAAAATATTACTACTATAAGTATGACAATGATAGTATATAGTACGTAGTTAAAGTAAAATGCTACTAATTAATAGATTCAACTTGTGCAACAACTAATGTAGTTAGAAGGGCTCATGATCAGAATTTAGCATCTCTTAACTTAATTTCTCTTGGGATAAAAGATGATCATAATTGAATCTGATTTAGAGGTTGCTATTCTCGGATAAAGAATGCCTCTAATCACCCTGGGAAAATAGAAACAAAGAAGAACAAAGGAAAACATGAAATCAAAAGTAAATTATAGAAAAGGGATAAAAGCATGGCTAGTTTGTCCAATTCAATGGCCCTTCTAAACCTCTAAATAAGTCTAAGCCTGTGTAAATGAAGTTCCTATCCGTAGACTTCAACCATAAAAAAAGAAGGTGCAAGATTAGCTTAAAAACTGAATTTCAATCCGGAGGCTCATCACGAAAAACCATTTGATTTCTCGCCAACTAAATGCCTCACAAAATGCTTTGAACCAAAGAGAAAAAGGCTTTTCTTTGAAACCTACCTCTTTGTATCGTTAGAGATTCTAATGAGCTTGGCAAGCACCATTGCAAACTTATCCAAAGCATGAAACGATTTAAAACAGTGGAGAAAAAGATGACCAATTGTTTCTTTATTAGAATCACAAAAAGAACAGCCAACTGACTAAGTGTTAATTAGATTCTTTCTTTGAAAAAAATATCTGGTACATATTTTGCCATGTAACAACCATATAAAAAACTTCAAATTTTGAAGGGACTATGCATTTCCATAGAAGTGTGGAAAAAAAGGATATTCCAGGATAACCAAGTTTTTTCATGAGGGTATTGCAATATTTGACAGTGTATTTTCCACTTCTCTTAATTTCCCAATGTTTTGTGTCTTCATGGTGCTGTTTCAAACTAACTTCATTCAGTTTTGACAAAACAAATGCAATTGACGTTGATATGACTTTGAAAGTCTTAGATGCCTTTTCCAAGCTCGTTGTTCTAGAACCCCATTTCTTCAATTTTACATGTCGGTTTGGAGGAGAGATCATGCAGTAGAGCGAAAAAGACACTTAAGAATGCCATATTAGCCAGCGGTCAGTCCAAAAACAAATATCATTCTCGTTACCCAATTTAAAACGAATACTTTCTTTGATAGATGCTGAAACTAGACCTATAGTATTGGTGGTAGAGTAAATCCCTTGCCAAGTATCAATAATGGGAGATTAAAAGAGGGGACGCCATTCTCGAATGTGGGTTTATAGTTCCTAGATATTACATCTTTCTAACCTCTTAAGCTTTGATCACCAAAGCCTCCGAAGACATTTGAATAACAAAGCTTTGTTTTTTTCCCTATCAATGATCCCACTCTTGACCCTTCTTTGTCCTTTTCTCGCACCATTAAATTCCAAGATACTTTCCATTTCTTTCTAGTATCATAAGTTTCAACCTTGATGCAACTATATTATTTGATATTTTCACCCACATTTAACTAATGTTTTGCCTATGTTTTATATATAAAATACCTTGATATTCTTTGTTTTATGTTTTGAAGGCACTTTTGGATGAAAGATGAAAAATGAGTAAATTAAAGGTAGTTGGCAGATTTGACCTTCAGTCGATGTTTTGTGCAAAGTGTGAACTCTAAAGGTCGAAATGAAGTGATTCCAGTGGCATTAAAAAACTAACATCCATATCTTTCTGGAAATCTAATGCAAGAAAATAAAATAAGGAATAACATGGAATTCCCAGCCTTCAAAGTCTAATCTCGCAATCTGCTAGTGTTGACCTTCGGCCATTCCGAGTTGAATATCTGGAGCTACAGAAGTCCAATTGATGCAAACTCAATTTTTTTGGATTTTGGACTCAAAAATCTATCAAATATCCAAAGTTCAGCAAAAAAAGATATCATATAAGGGAGATATGATTTTTCAAAGATGACAACTGAATTCTACCAGCAAACAGGTTTTGTGAAGAAATGAGTCCAAATTACATTCCGAAGCATCTAAAACGTCATCCAAGTTTTTATTTCAGCAATTTAGCTCCTCTAAGTCAAAGCTTGAAGATTTTATGCAAGGCTATTTTTTGTTTTTAGAAAAATAGTTATTGAAGTACTTAAATGTAAACTGTCTACTTAAGGAATGACTATTTTGTAAAATGGAGACTAGGTTTCCTAGGATATAAAAAGAATGAGGGAAGAGAAGGGGGGTAGCCAGCCAAGAAGAGAAAAACGCCCCCTTCCTCTAAAAAACCCGAAATCATTCCTTCCTCCTTTTTGATTAATTGTTCAACAAACATGCAAGGCTAAACTCTTTTTCTTAGTTGTAAGGACACAGAAACCTTCGGATTTCAAGAACTGTGAGATTTATTTTACCTTTTCTTTTCAGTTTATATGATGAATATGTTCTCCTATGCTTATTTTTCCTATGATTGTTTATTTTAATTGTTAGAGCGGACTCTAAGTTATTATTGTAGACTATTGCTAAGTTTGATATCAAAACCGGAGTTGTGGTATATGAACTTGTGAAGCAACTGAGTTTAATAATTGTGGTGGATCTACGTTATTAATCTTAGGAAGAACATTCAATCAAATCAAACATAGACTGTAGACAGTTATGTTTTCTTGATTAATCAACTTATCTAGTTCTTAAGGCTATCATTGAATTAAATTACTAGTGCGGACATTGTGGTTGTTTAATGGTTAGGGTTAGTTATACAGCGGATCCATTAACTAACCAATGTTAAGAAGAGATAAATATTCAGAATATAAATTGATGTTTCGTTTCCATGACTAGTTCTGATTTTCGTAGGTGGATGTTTACTTGCGACCAAGGTTTGTTCTCTTGATAATTTTCTGATTTTATTTAATTTCACTTGATAGTTTTCTGTTTTCTTTTGCTTTAGCCTAGATAACATCCAAACCTTCCTAAATTGCATATTATCTAGCATAAAAATCTGACTTGAACCTTCCTCGTGGGATCAACCCCTTACTTGCTCTATACTATCTTATGTGTTGTGTTTTAAGCTAGGGTAATAAATTTGTGCGACCGCGACATCGCAACAAACCCACAAAAATCTTCTCTAAATAGATGTAATAGCTTGAACGACACATTTTAACATAAGGAAAATGGACATGTAGTATAAAGGTGAGTTTAAAATTGTTTTGAGTAGATAAATGTGACAAGCCATACTTAGCAACCTTTCTTTCCGCATACCTAATCTAGAGTGTATACGAGATGATACAATCCAAGAAAGGATTGAAAAGGTAGATTTGGATTTTAGCGTAATTATGTCTATTGTCCAGTTTCACAGAAACAATCATGATTCTCAATCCGATTGTTGGATCGGGTGAAAAGTTTGCCCAATTTTTTCTGGAATATTTTTCTATATTGGGGTAAATTTTAGGTTAATCGGATTCATAAAGGCCTTGCGATATAGGTCAGAACAGGCTGTATAAATTTTGTTACTTACTTTCTTTTGATTTGTGGACTTTCTATTTGGCAATGATCTTTTTTTTATAAGGATGTGGCAGCTTGTTTTGAGAATTTCCTAGTTCCACAAGGATCTTTAATGAGTTGCAATATAGTTCTCAAGTGTAGTAATGATTCATTAATGTTTCAAAATCCTTTACTAACAAGGATTCCTTATTCATCCTAACCACACAAGAAAATAAAGCCTAGTGGTATTTATTGATAGATTGTTCAGATTATTTTAGGGAGTTTACCAATCCTACAAAGAAGGTTAAAGTAAGATAACAAGGGTTTTCATGTTTTGAGAGGAATCTTTAAAACTACAATTATCCTAAACAAACAAGGAAACTAAAGATGAGGCAACTTCAACAATCAATTTCCTAGCCTATATTGAATATCTAAAGGTGGCAACAAAGATCCTAGTTTTTCTAGGATGAGAATTTCATTCAAGATATTATTTAAATTAGGAAAATTATCTATCTTAGGTTATTTTATTTAATTAGGTGCAACAACTTTAGTTTATGTGTCAAATTTGTTATCTTTATTATTTTCTTCATGTTTGGGCTTAGTTAACATACTTTAGTTTTATTGTAAGAAGGCAAATATTATCCCACAAGTTTTGAGTCCATTAGGGTTACTAGTTGAACTATTATATAAGGTTTTGTAAGCTGAAATCTTCGGCAGCTATGAATTTATAAAATAAACTTGTGTTTTGCATAATGCAACATGTTTTCTTTGCTGGGACATAACAAATTGGACATATCTAGGTATAACTAACCTTGTGGCGTTTTTCCTTATTCATTAAGTCTCTTATTTTACATATGTATTTATTGTTTTTATTTGGGTTTTTTATAATAATTGATGTGCTTTTTAGTAATGAAGTTTGTTTTAATGTTTTGATAGGTTTTTGGAGCTTAAATGAATTATTTCAGAAAATTCAACGTCGGAATTCGGAACAAAGAATTGAAGAGAAATTTAGTTGAGGATTGAAGAAAATCTTGGTTCAAACAAGTGCTCCAAATTTGTCCCAAAAATCAATTCTATTCCAATTCTAGAAAAGAATATCATATGATCTATTTCAAGCCCAAACTTGCCTTATGTTGTGTGCAAACTTCAACCATCAAACACTCAAGGTTTTAATGTCAATCTTAGCCCAAATAATAGATACATTTGTATCCTTATTTGATGCTTAAATCCAGCCCCAAATCAGCCCCAAATCAGCCTCAAATCAGCCTCCAAATCAGCCCAAGCACAATCCATGATCTTACATGTCCACACAACAAATAACATTTGATTTATTTTGAATAATTCATTGATCCAAGAGGGCAAGCACATGGATGGAAAGCTGGAGGGGACATTGTCACATTATTTTGGGTCAAAAAGAAGAAAGAGACAGCTCACAAAGGAGGAAGAAAAACGTGCACCAAAGTGTTCTCCAAGCTGGCCTGATTTGATTTTCCAGAACACCTTTCAGTGTTTTGCCCATAACTTTTGACTTAGATGTCCAAATGAGCTGTTCTTTAATGATCTGGAAAGCTAACAGAATTGCCTATAAATATGTCTCTAATAGCCATCTTCAAAAGAGGCTTCTAAGAGGGTCGAATTGCTGTCCAAAGTTAGAGTCAGATTTGTGTCCGAATATTTACTGAAATTGTGTTGTGTTCTTCTTTATAGATTTCGGTTCTTTAGCTTGTAAAACTTATTATTTCAGTGTGATTCAAGTTATTTCATGTTTATTGAAGTGTCCTTATATATAATCATGGTTGGCTAATCTCCTTCTTGGATCCAAATCAAGGATGATGGTGATTGATGTGAGTTCTTTAAGATATGAATGAATCTTAATGTTTACCTTCTTATTTTCTTCATGAATGTTTTATTATTGCAAAGAAAATTTAGAAATCATTTAGGTAATGTTATAATCTTGAATTTTTATGCACAAACCTTAGTTTTGGTATAGAGATTGCTTGATTCAATGTCTTACTTAATATGAAAGTACTTGTTCATTCTTAAGCAATAATCAATCTTCATCTTTTAAAACTTCATTGTAATATCTTCCGATCTAATATCACCATCGTTGATATTAGGTTGAGTTATCTTATATATGTTGAAGGAATCACCAATACATCACCATTAAAATTGATTTGGACCAAGACTTACTTTTTCTTGTCATTTAAAATCTATTTACACTTTTTCATATTTGAAAACAAATCCATCAATCATTTTCAACCAAGTTATTGTTAATTTAATTTCTCTTGAGTTTTTTTTGTTACCTAGCTTAATTTCCAGATCTAGCTCTCTGTGGATATGACCTCGATCTTACCGAGTTAATTGCTACATCGCACACTCGTGCACTTGCGAGTTAAAACAAGCCGAACATAAAAAGCGGTCAAGCACTTATACTTCTCGTTCATGAATTTGTATTCATTGGGTGGGGGTTTCTTATTCCAACAATGTTGGTGCCTTGATACAGGTTTTTATTGTGTCACACTTATATCAAACCTGATTTCTTGGCTTTGTGGAGTTGTATCATCTTTGTTGTGGGTTGCTTGACCACGTGATCAAGAAGTTAGCATCTCAAGAGATCACTGGTTTGAATTATTTGATTGGAAGGGAATACCATCTACAAAATATTGATCCCGCCATACCAGTTGTAAAGTCATCATCTAGGTTAATTCCTATACGATAACTTCTATAGAAATTAACTCATGATCCTAATGCCAATTCAAACCATCTCAAAATCCTTTTAACATGGATCAGAGTGCTCTACTTGTTTGAATATCTAGGTTTTATGTGTTGCTGCATCCTTGCAACAGGTTGTGGTTTTTTATAGTCTCATCTTCTTAGAGTTTACATAAGGACATCTTGCTCAATATAATTTTTTATAGCACTTTTATTCAACTGCTCTTAAGAGTAGCTCTCCTTTGTTTTTGAAACTATTGTTCCTATGATGGTATGCTTATAAAAAAGCAATGTGATATGATAAGGAAGAGGCATCATCTGATGACAAAGCATACCTCCAGTTGACTGTGTTAAATGGAATATTAATGTTGAAGGATAGTTAAGCTAGCTAGAATTTTAAGAAAAATATCATTCTCATGGTACTTCAGTCTTGTCTCATGATTAGTAAGTTGCATAATTTTCTGTCGACTCCTGAGCTTGCATCAACAAATATCAAAGTAGATGTTAATTCTTTGTTCGATGTTGTAAATGAGATAAAATTAAGGTCCATTGATGTTTGCTTTGTCCAGTTAGTGTGACAAGTGATATGCATTATGATTCTAACATGGAAGGAGCTTATTCTAATATGTATGAGCATTCAGATGGTTCAATGATGAGAGCTCGAGCAAAATAACTACAAAATATCTTAACTAGTCAGATTACTATAACTGAAGCTTCAATGAGTTTGGAGGCTTGTAAACTAAATGGAAATGGTTCAAATATGTTTGTTTGTTTTCAAATAAGCCATGGGTCATGATTTGGGAGTTTTGGAGAGTTTGAGTTTGTTGTCAACCTATAGGCCAATTTGAATCTGAATTTTCACCACCTTATTGCATTTGAAAATGAACCTCCATATGATTTTCAAGTTCAGAATGTTATCTTTCTAGATTGTTTGACCATGCATTCATTGGAGTTTTGTGCGAGAAGTTATAGTTGTTTTAAATTTTTATATCTCTATAAGTGTTTTATAAGTAAAAAATATGTGCTATTTATTATTGGTCTAGTTTTTAAAACAAATTCATTTATTTGGGTCTCCATTATGTCATTTTGCTATTTTCTAGAATTGAAGGGTTATTTCAACTATATAATAATGTTTCAGATCAAGTATTAAAAAAAGTTTTAAAACAATATAAAACTTTTCAACATCTCATTTAGAGAGTTTTCTTCATTGTTCTTCCATTTCCAGAATTTGTTAAGGAACAAATCAAACTTATCACTCTTAATAACAAAGAATGTTATGTCTTTAATCTGATTGAAATTCCTTTGTGACGTGTTCGACTTATCAAAGAGTTTTATTTAGACTTTATCCCTCATTTCCATCACAAATCAGTTTTCAGCTTAAACACCATAAAAAAACCATATAACCAAACCTACCTTCCTTCATCTTCATATCGAATTACTAGTTTGTTCTAGTTAGGAAGTTAAGGCACATAATTTTGGTATCAGAGCCAAGGTTTCAAAATTGATTTGGGACTTTGGGGCTTGCTTAGGATCAGAAATATCAAGGATTATGGACTGAAATAAATTGTTTTCTTTGACTTGGATTTGGATTGGAACAAGTTTTCCCTTGCTGATTATAATAGTTGTTCATATTCTTTATTGAATTTGTGATGTGAGTTGAAAGACATTGTTGCTCAAATTTGTGAGTGAATTATAGGAAATTGAAATACTATGGTTGGAGAAAGAGATTAAGTTTTAAAGAGAATTAGTTTGGAGCAAACACAACTGATTGGGTTGCAACGATCTCATGAAAAGATTCATGATGGGAATTCATGATCAAATAGATGCCCTCATATAAATGATGCAAAGGAACAATTTACAACTCTAACAAAGGCAAACTCGTAGGGTGCAACAAAACGCTATCGTACAGGCTAAATTAGAGCTGAAGGAGAACACAAGGTTGAATAAAATACAAACATTTATAAAGAAACAAATAAAGAACATGAAGAATGGAAAGCTTTAGTTTAGTGTTGAAAGGATGAAAAATAAAAGAGTAGTTGATGCGAACCTCGTGATCACGTGGTCACGCAACCTACACGCAAAGACACAAATTCCTGAAAAGCCAAGTAAATCATGTTTGATAGGAGTGTGACACAAAGATACCTTCTACCTAGGCACCAGCACTATTGAAAATGAAAATCCCCCACCCAACGAATATTGATTCGCGAATGAGAAGTATAAAGATGAGGCCAAGAAGCCAGTTGTTCTTCGATAAGTCATTTTTAGTTCTTTAAAGAACCAATGAATATAGATTATTCCACCAACACACAACAAGTACGGCTAAGAAGTTTATTGATCTGAAAATTACATAACCTTACATGTTTGGTTATGCCTTTATTTATACTAAATCTAGACTTAAAGAAACCCTAATGGACCCCCCTTAGGTAGACTTATATGAAGCCCACTTACAATTGACCTAAATAAATAATAATAACCCAAAGACTAAGAAGAAAATAATAAAAATTCAAAAATTACCATCCTAAATATGCTAGAATCAAATTTGTCACCTTTAAGAAGTCCCAAATAAACTAAGAGAAATCTAATTTGGAAAATTTGTGTTGTTGCCCTCTTTGATGTCCTTGATTAACTTGGATTTCCTTGATTAACTTGGACAAATAATAAAACAAATTTCGTCCTTTTTTGTTGTTGATTGAATTACTTTTCCTTTCTAAGTGAAAAGCATTAAATAATCCTCCCCTCTTTAGAAATAAGATATGGCCAACTTCCTTACTTAATTAGGAGAATAAATTGTTGTCTTTCTATCCTTGTAGCATTAGGAAAAAAACAAGCCTAACAAGGCTGGTATGGGGCCGGACACATCATCCCCTTGTTCCACATGAATTAGGCTTTTCTTGGACCTGAATTAGATGGATTATAGGATGTCCTTCATGCTCTCCTTAAATGTCCTAAGCCCCTCTAGGTCCATTTTTCTCAATATGTTCTGAACAAGCTCATTCAATGCTTCTTTAAGCTTCTTTGCCCTAGCTCTTGTAATTAGCCCAATTAGCACCTCCAATGGGTTGTTCGCATGATTACGCTTGGTGTTGGGCTGATCCTCATCAGCAGTATTGGTTATCATTAAAAAAAATATATATACAAGTGGATGGCAAGGCGTGCTTATTTGAAATTATTATCGGCTACTACTTTCATATAGTGTTGTTAGAGGCAATTGTTGGCGAGAAAAGAGCTCTTAAGACTTTAAAAAATGCTAATAAAATGGCTACTTCAACTTTAGGTATTGGATTAAAGAGTTTGGAATATGAAATTTCAGAAAAGGATTAAGTCAATAATGAATTGATTCCTCGTATTGCATAACTAATTCCAACCCCATGATTTATTGATTAGGTTGAAGAATACATGAACAATTTCATGAAAAATAATGATTTATAAATAATACCTGGTCATGATTCGAGGATTAATCATCTTAAAGAAAGAGAAAATAATACGATCCAGGCAACGGAAAAACGATGAGATTCAGTTTTTGGCATAATGTTCCTAATTGTTCAGTTTTACATCAATAGACATAACTCTTAATCTGACCGTTTGATCAGACTGATAATTTACCAAGAGTTTACAGACATCTTATTGATTGTTGGGTTAAAGTTTTAAATCAATCGGATTTCAATAAGGCATCACAACATAGACTAGAAGAAGTAGTAAAGGTTTTGTTATCAGGTTCCTTTTGATTAATGGACTTTTTATTTGTTATGAATTCTTATCTTAGTGTAAAAAACTATTATGTTCCTATTCATCTAGCGCCTATTCCAATTGATGAGAGGACTTCTATTGATGGGGTAAAAAGGCAGAAATGATGAAAAAAAACTCTATGAACATGTTCGATCGATATTAAGAAGAAGACAACAAAGTATGCTAAATATGCTAATAAAAGGAAGAAAATTGTTAGATTTGAGCCATGAGATCTAGTTTGGATTCACATAGAAAAGGTAGATTTCTAAACGAATAAAAGTCCAAATTGATGCCAAGAGTTGAGGGACCATTTCAGGTTATCAAAAGGGTGAATGATAATATTAGCTTACAAAGTTGATCTTCATGGTGAGAACAATGTTTCAGCTACTAAGGACTTGTCACCTTACTTGGAAGATGTTGACGATTCTAATTTAAGTATGTAACACCTTGCATATTCTCGTGCATTTATACTCATTTCTATTGATCAAGTATGTAAAAAAAATACGAGTATTTTTTTTTATATAAGAAAAGTCTCAACAAACTATCAACAATTTTTATTAATGAACACAGTTTATTAAAACTTTTGTTGAAATCATATTCATATAAATTATTTATAAGTTTATCTTGCTCTTAAAATACATATATTCTTTCTGCATAAAATTAGATAACTCGATGACCATAAGAAATTGGTGTCCTCAAAGGAATTTACCTGTGACATACAAAAAAATAATAATTAAACCATAATAAACATTTTGCATCATCCTAGTTACTAACGATCAAAACCAATTTCATAAATATTTCTTTAAGAATATTGATCTTATATTAATTTCCAACATTATACATTTTCATCATTCTTGATAAGTTTTATTTCCGACATTTTATTCATCACATTATCATTCTTACATCATGATAACTCTTTTTCTTTTATAATCTAGTTTAACACATCAATATTCGATTTATTCCTTACAACTTTAAAATTGATCGGACTCATTCAAACACTTTCATACAGTGTTTCTTTTCACCTTGAATTTCTTTCATAACTCTTTCCACTTCATGAATATATTCAGTTTATGTTATTATTTCATATCACATGAAATTTACACCTCAATTTATTTCCTCAACACATATAAATCATATGATCTTTTCCTCTTACAACCACCTTTAATCCATATCACAAATCATTGCGTAATCATGTCTAATTCATATCGTTATTTAATTTACAACATATTTAATTCAAGTCGCCTTTCTGTTTCCCTAGCATTTATTATATCTATGATACATCGTACATTATTCCATGTAACACCCTTGTTATATTGAGAAATTTCCTCGATTCATTATTCATTCCACTTATTTCATGTCCATTTCTATTATTTATAATTTCTCACATAACCTTCCATCACTTTTATACTTACAAGACGTGCTCAAATCATTTTTCTATTCCATTATACTTTGTTCGTGGGGATAATTTAATACTCAATCCTTAACCTATCAACACAATCAAACTCATATACAACTTGCTAAATTACATGTATTTTGCGGTCAATTGATCAGCCAAATAACTTATCAATCCCTTTATATGACAACCCCAACCATTTGGGTACCATTACGCATAACTGTCTCTTTAAAATAATTTAATATACACTCTACTGAAATTCCGGTGGAGTTTTCCTTATACTTGAACTATACCAATTTATCGACATCTTAATCACCATCTTAATCCAATACTACAATTACTAGGCACAATGTTACGAGGTACCTGATAATTTCTTTAATACAATATATAATCAACTTTATACACAATGATTATTGACTATTATCTCTTTTATATATTTACCATATCAATTACTAAATAATTAATTTCTTATTGTATCCTTAACCTTACAAATCAATACAATTAGCACAAAGTAAGGACATACTAATGTCCTTTCTAGTCTAAACCAGACATTTGTTTCATTACCAAATTACTGGTTTCTTCAGTTGCCCATTAATGAAAGTACTAATCTCATTAACCAAGAAACTAATTTCTCCAACAGCCCATTAACCAGGGCACTTAGTCGCATTAACCAGGGTAACTAGTTTCTTCAATTGCCCATTAACCAGGGTATTTAGTCCCATTAACAATGTAACTAGTTTCTCCAATTGCCCATTAACCAGGGCACTAGTCCCATTAACCAAGATAACTAGTTTCCACATAATATTTATTCATCTGCCGGCTATCTCACACGTCAATTATTATAAAAAGTTCTCATCACATACATATTTTTGACGTATTATTATTATTATTGCATGGCGGTCTAACACAAATTACACACGATTTCCACCGTTTTAATCGGTAACAGATCATACATCGAATCCCGTCAATGCGGTCGATAATAACATAGCAATTTCATCGTTGCAGTCAAAAGTAATACATACAAGGTTTTTTTTTTCTGCCGTTACGGTAAATCACATCTCATAATGTACTACATATTATCGCCTATGCGATTAACTACAAATTACATACTAATTTCTACTTCGAATGCATACGCCTTCCATTGACAATAACAACAATAATACATTATACAATTTAATTATCATTGTAATTCTAACAAATATAAGAGCATGTATAGATAATTAAAAAGGAAAGGGAGGGTCAATCCCTTACCTTAACTCTCGTTATCCAAGCTCCTGGGAAGTCGGGTTTCTTTCTATGTGTTTCTCTTACAACCCCTAACCAAACAACCATTATTACTTACACCATTAATTAAATTAAATCGCTAGCATATTCATACATCGTAATAACTCTTCCATGTCAATAAACACATACTAAGATTTTCAAATTTCCTTAATACATGCCAACACAACATCACAACCCAATAAAATTTCATGCTCATGTTTCCTTAACACTGAAACACATCATTTCATTAATATCACAACATCTTCTATACCTTCCCATTAATAGAATAATTTCAATACAATTCCTTAATTATTTCTAATTTCTCTAAACTAACAATTTGGCTAATTTGAAGACATCCTTCCCATCTTTCCATGCTTCTCAAAATCATTAAAATGAGCATTCAATTCTAAGTCACTAAGATTAATTGCCCATGATTCCTTCCATTGACTTTACAACATCATTGCATATGCCCAAAGTTTTGATATTAATATTTTCTTTTAACCAATCCCATTTAAACATCATATTAATGCTTGTAGTTTCAATTACATTGTCGCACGTGTACGGCGTCGCAGCGAAAATATCCACCCTTAAATTCTGTATCTAATGCAGCAAATGTGGGGAGACAAGGAATTCTTGTCTTTTATTAGTGGAAAAATTAGAATGGGAGTCGCCACCTACTATTTTGGTCACCAGGAACCCTAACTGGTCCTGTCATGTTTTTTAGTTGTTGGTCCGTCTAAGATTTAAGAAAAGTCCTCCTCGGTAAGGAGATCCTTATCTTATCAGGTAATTTTGACGTCAACAAAAAAATTTAATATTCGAAATACGTCTTACGTATAAGGTCATATAACCCCAGATATTAAAAGAAAATAAAATAGTTTTTTTTAGAATTTTTAAAATATTGGCCTAGTTCTCGTGACTTTAATAAATTGGTTATTAAAGCCAAAATCCATGCTAATATATATTTTTGAAATTTTATTTGTTATATGAAAATACAATATAATTTTTTTGTCGTCTCTTTCTTCCTTCCTCCAGTGCAGTACATCCTCTGGCTTTTATAGCCAGAGAATGCAGGCGTTTTCCCTTTGTTGTTGCACGGATGGAGTAACGGCCGGCGTGCATCATGGTAGCCGTGAAACATGCCCCCTTGATTGAAGCAAATCGCGCCTTCACCGCTGCAAACTTTTCTCGCCAGCTCACGTAACGTCTTCTAAAGAAGACAGTAAACAGTGTTGAATAAAACAGCACCGTTTTGCAACTTTAAATGATATTTCTGATGTGGTCCTCGGATGTTAATGCAATTTTGTAATCAAGCCCCCAGAAAAAGTTTAATTAGATCCCTTGATTTGAGCGTCTTTTCCGGTTTGGTCCTTGGTTTTGGATTGTTTCAATTAAGTCCCTAATTGGCCATCAAACTTCAATAATTATGCAATTAAACCCCTGATTTGGCCAAATCAACTCTTCAAAATTATAATTGGACCCTAGAACTTTAATTTCTTCCAATAAAAGCCTAAATTGACTTAAAAATCAAATTTTCTTACAATCCAACCCTCCATAAATTCAATTAAACCTTAGATAAAATTTAAATGAGTCCATAAACATTTGATTTTAGAATTTTCTTCCTCAACTTGAATTTTCTTTGTCAACAAGACTTCCATCAGTCAAAAATATACTGTCAAATTTTAACCTTTTGTATTTTTGAACCTCCTCAACCAATTTTGGCCTTTTTTCGGCATTCCAACATCCTTTTCTCGCTCTAATTTTTTTTTTTTGTATTTTTTTCATTTTTGTGTGGGAAACCAAAAATGGGTAACAACATACATAATTGCACATACACTTTGCATATCATCATTTGTCTTTTTCCTATTGTTATTTTATTTTTATTTAGCCAAAACCAAAAGCATCCTAGTTGTTAAGCATTTTTTTTTTGGTAAGTTGACAGATATATTAAAAGAAGAATATACAAAGATTATAAGGGGCATACCCCAGATTTACAATGTGCACGAAAACATAAAACAACAAATGGCTACAGGAAGCCACAAAGCAAAACACCTCGACTTAACTAGACTTGTTAAGGATACCAATACAACTAGCTAAATATCAATTTATATGTTATTGACCCTCCAAGCGCTTTGGATCCTTATGTTTTTATCTGTTGGGAGAGCATTCCTCATCAAATCAAGCTTTTCACGAATGATACATTCTATTTGATCAAAGACCAAATTTGGAGCTCTAGACATTCTTGCAAATATCCTTGCATTCCGTTCTTGCCAGATATAATACACTGTAGCCGCGAATCCCAATTTACGAGAAAAATTGACGAAACTTTTACCATGCCACGTAACAGTTGCCCATCGAATCCATTCCTCCCACCCTTTCGTCATTCTTGGAATGTCGCATCTATCACAAACATGCCACCATATCGCTTTAGTATAGGAGCATTCAAAGAATAGGTGGTTATGATCTTCATTGTTGCGGAGACAAAGTGAGCATCGATTGGGACCATGTATTCCAAACCGATGAAGTCTATCCTGAGTTGTGAGCTTTTGTTGGACAGCCACCCATAGAAGAAAGGAATGTCTTGGAACAACATTCTTGAACCACACAATGTCATGCCATTCAACAACCTGATTATGAAAAGTTGTTAAGCATTCTTTCCAACTCTTACAATATTCTTCATGTGTTCAAGTTAATACAAAGTCTCCTAACTTTCTTTATTCTTAATTCACAATACACTTTGCTCAATTGCACATTCACATTAAAGTTTCCAATCATCCACATTCTTACACACCTAACATAAAATTGGAAAATTTCTCCCCTCCAAACATCTCATTTGGCTGAAACCTAATACTCTCATATCATTAAATATTCTTTTTAATTTTTATTTTATTTTATTTTAGAATACTTTCAAGCTCACACAAAACACACACACACACATAACACTTTACAATTCAAAATTTTTAACATGCATTCAAACTCACCCAATCTATTTTCAATTTCAAGGATATATATATATATATATATATATATATATATATATATATATATATATATATATTTTTGTTAACATGTAATTACACTCAAAATCATTTTAGATAGGCTTAGAGTCATTCACTCATCAATAGATATACAAACACACACACACACACACACAATTCACACTTAAGTAACCCCCTCAATTTTCTCCATTTGGCCAACACTTATGGCCTCCCTTTTCCTAAATCTTCTTCTTTAATTTTTCTAAAACTTTTACACTTCCTTAGAGTATTTCATGTTTATTTCACTAGTTTATCACTTTCTTGCATTTCCCACAAAATTAAATCAAGAACCTTAACTAGCAAAAATTTAAAAACTGTTAGTAAAACTTGTGTAATTGAAATTGAAGTAAGCTAGGTGGATTAAGCACACCTTCCTTATATCATTTTGATGCCAAATTTCAAACCTAAAACCGGATCTCCACCTCAAATCTCCATTTTCCTTCCATTTCTTCACTTTCTCTCTCTACCTTTACACCCTCTCTCTCCACTATTTATTCCAAGTTTGATGTTTAGATCATGGTTTCACTCTTCCAACCAAAGTATTTAAGTTTCCATGGTTTTGCTTGGATAAAAGTGACGGGAGAAGGCTTGAGATTGTGAATAACATTTGTTCTTCTTTGCTGCTACTTTCGGGTGGCTTTAAAATGAACAACATGTTCTTCTTTGGAGTTAGTCTCCCATTTAAATGGGAGCTAACGTGTTTCTTCCATTTTTTTTTTTTTACATACAAAGGCCCCTAATTATACTTCTCAATATTTTTCAAGTACACCCCTGGCTACGGATAGTTTCATATGATCGTTTTGGATTTCAATTAACCTGAAACCTTTACCCAAGTTAAAGTAACATGTTAGGAGGTTACTCGTAAAATTTTAGTATGATCCAATAATCGGATTAAGAATTATGTTCAATAGCATAAAACTAGGTAGCTGGTAATGTTTTACGTCAAAATCTGAATTTTTCAATGTTTTATTCTCTTAAATCATCAATATTTTAACTAATTTGTTTTTGGTAAGTTGACGTATGTATTAAAAGAAGAAGATACAAAGATTATAAGGGGCATACCCCAGATTTACAATGAGAACAGATGGCTACAGGCTAGCTACCAAACAGAAAACTAAGACCTCACTAGATTCGTTAGGGGAACCAATACAACCAGCTAACTATCAAATGAAGATTCTATGTTATTAACCCTCCAAGCTCTTTGGATCCTTTTGTTTTCATTTGTTGGTAGGACGTTCCTCATCAAATCAAGCTTATCGCGAATGATACATTTGATTTGATTAAAGACCAAATTCGAAGTTCTAGACATTTCAGCAAAGATCCTTGCATTCCGTTCTTGCCATACATGATACACTGTAGCTGCGAAACTCAGTTTACGAGAAAAATTGACGAAACTCTTGTCATGCCAAGTGACAGAGGCCTATCGAATCCATTCATCCCAGCCTTTTGTCATTCTTGGAATGTCGCATCTGTCACAAACATCCCACCAGATCGCTTTAGTATAAGCGCATTCAAAGAACAAGTGGTTGTGATCCTCATTGTTGCGAAGACAGAGTGAGCATCTATTGGGACCCTGTATACCAAACTGATAAAGTCTATCTTGAGTTGTGAGTTTCTGTTGGACAGCCATCCATAGAAGAAACGAATGTCTTGGAACAACAATATTTTAACTAATTCATTGGTGGACTTTCATCCCTACAAACTTTCCTCAAAATTAGTTACTTTCCGGGTTAAAAACTATGTGATTATATGCAAGCTTAGAACGATGGTTAGAGTCGTTCTCCCATAAAACCATAATTAATTTATTTATTTAAATAAGAAAATTTTCTAAAATACTTTTCTAAATATTTTCACCCTAAATTTATAAAACTTTTCCATATTAGTGTCGTGAATTTTTATTTAGGGGTTTACAAAGGACAAACCACTTTCAACTCGAGAGTGATGACATGCATCATGGTTCTAATATGGAAGGGGCTAATTCTGATGTGTATGGGCATTCAGATAGTCTAATGACGAGAGCTCAGACGAAACAACTACAAAGTACCTTAACAAGTCATATTAGTGCAACTGAAGCTTTGATGAGTTTGGAGGCTTGTAGAATTAAATGGAAATGGTTCAAATATGTTTGTTTGTTTTAAAATAAGGCTTGGCTTATGATTTGAGAGTTTTGGAGAATTTGATTTGTTGTCAGCCCATGGGCCAGTTTGAGCCTGAATTATCACCACTTTATTACATTGGAAAATAAGTATATTCTACATGGTTTTCAAGTTAAGAATGTCATCTTTCTAGTTTGTCCAACCATGCATGCATTGTAGTTTTATAAGAAAAGTTATGGTAGTTTTAATTTTATGTGTCTGTGTGTGTATTCTAGAAGTAAAAAGCATGTGCTATTTATTATTTGTCTAGTTTTCTGGAAAAAGTCATTTACTTGGGTCTTGATTATATCATTTTGATATTTTCTAGACTTGGAGGGTTGTTCCAGGTATATAATGATGTTTAAAACCAAGTATTAAAAATCTTTTAAAACAATATAAAACTTTTCAACTTTTCCTTTAAAGATTTTTCTTCCCTTTTCTTTTATTTTTAGAATTTGTTGAAAAACAAATCAGACTTATCTCTCTTAATCAGAAAGAGTTTGGCGTCTTTATCCTGATTGAACTTTTTTTGTGGCATCTCCAACTTATTAAAGAGTTTCATTCAGACTTTATCCATCATTTCCAATACAAATCATGTAATTTTGAGCGTAAACACCATAAGAAAAACCATATAACCAAACCTACCTTCTTTCATCTTTATATTAAATTGCTAGTTTGTTCAGGTTAGGAAGCTAAATCACATCAACATGTCAATCATGTTTGGTTTAATGAGGTTAACAGACACCAACAAAGAAAGGTTAACTATCTTCTTTATTTAACCTAGCCACAGTCTGACAACCTTATTGTGAATTATTAGCGGTTCTATATATTTAATTCTCTTATTAATTATTGAAAAAACACTTCTACGATTATATTCTTAACCTATCAATTTACATGTTATGTTTACTTACAATAAAACAAACATAAGAAAAAACAGCAAGTATGAAAACACAAAATTCTATCAAACAGGATCATTCACAAAAATATTAATTCAAAATTTTATTTTTTAATATTTTCTCTAACCAAAACTAAATATTAGAGCTCTTTTAGCCTACTTGTATACTAGAAAAAACATCTTAAACAAAACTGAAAAAAATAATAAAATAATTCTAAATGAAATAGAAAACAAAATCTTAAATAAACCAAAAATATGTGTCCGATTCTAAACAGTAACTTCTGAGTCTTGTCGTGTCGCATCTAGCATTGGATGGCGGATCTTGATTGGAATCGAGGGGTTTGGTAAGTATTGGGAATTAATCATAAAAATATGATTAATAAGATTTATGAAATGGTCATTAGAAAAACCTAATGGTTCATGATAGTCTGGATAAGAGGACTAGTTGTGTATAAGAAAGACGTATCACCTCCAATACACCCTATGATAAACTGCATTGTTGATTGATTTTTGTTTTTATATCGTGTTTCTATTTGTTGGTCTGTTTAAGGTTCAAGAAAAGTCTTTCTTAGTGAGGAGGTCTTTATCTTATTAGGCTAAAACCTAAACATTTTAAAGCCAAATTTTTTTTGTAAAACACATATCATAAAAATTAAATAAACAGATTGATTTTTCTGGTATTTTTGGTCAAATCCTAATGAATAATCATAAACTTGTTGCGATACCCATTAACTAATTTTTAAATTTTTTATTTCAAAAATAAATGTTTTTATTTTTTATATAAAATATGCATGAAAATCTATAGAATTTGGCCATATTTATACCAATAAAAACATATTTTTGTATTTTTTTAAAATAAGTAACTTTATTTTTCTGAAATTTTGGAGAAAAAACAGATATATTTAATATGAGGTCAGTATCTTACCATGTAAGTTTATAACCTAAATATTAAACAAAATTCATTGGGAAACTTGGGGATTCACAAATGATTTGAGAATTTTTTGGCAAAAACACAAAAAAAATCAGCAAAGAAAAATAATCGCTCACATCATCTAATATCACAAGATCAAACCAGATCAAAAAAATAAAATCACATCAAGCAACGTTACTCAAATTCAGCCTGTGAATTATATAAACTAGTACATAAAGATGAGGCATATAAATGAAAAGATTTCAAAAGTTTAAGGACCAAACCTGAGATGGCCAAAAACACAAGAAGACAAACTCCATGAATTAAAATGCAGCTACTGGAATATTGGGAATCTCAGCTGTTGCTAGCGCTACTGTGGAGGAGTGGCTGAAAAGCTGGTACAGAGAGGTTCGCTACTCACGGTTCTAGGTTGACAGTTGGTGGTCTGCTTGACAGAGGAACACCACATGCTGTATTGGTTCCACTGGTGAAGTCTGCTCACGAGTATCCAATGACTGCTGTCAGGACTAAAGCTCACGGTGGAGTTGAGAGGAGCTTCCTGGTGTGGAGGTTAGTACGGTGGGAGATGTTGGTGCTCACGGTGCAAAGAAATAGATGCTACCATAGCTGGTGACTATGTTGTTAGAGTTCACGGCTGCTGTGTGAGGTGACTGGTGGCAAAACTACCCACGGTGGCTGATCTTGGAGGAGCTGGTGCTGGGGTGGATACTAACTGTGGCAAGGAGTTGCTGGTGTGGAGAACGAATTACCTGTTGCTATAACCGGAAAGGAGAGCCTCCTACTGCTGGGAGGATGAAGCTAGCCACGGTGACTACGAAGAGATACTGGTGAAGCTGGTCCCCATAGGACAACATGTCAGGAGACTCCACGTAACATATAAGTCCAATCCAACAGTCGGATTGAGAATTATGATTGTTGCCGTAAAGCTGCATAGTTTCACATTTTACATCAAAATTCGAATTTGACCTTACTTGGATCGTATCATTTGTTTTTTCTTTGGGGCATGGGTCGGTTCCAAACTGTCTCTTTCTTTTCTTTATGTTTACGAGTGGTGGGACAGACCCGTGACTTCTGTGTACCACCCAGGGATAGCGACTCTAGGGGTTCTGTCTCCGACATAGGAAGGAAGGATTCTTATAAATGTTTGCAGTCTAGGTTCTAGTACTTTCTGCTATTGACATAGACAATGGCAATCGCAGCAACAATGTTCTTACCAAGGATTTGATCTTGCCTAGATCGTATAAAAAATGCATCATCAATAATGTTTTATTTTCCTTGCTTATACTTGATCACATACAGAAAGGTTTCAATAAATTCCACTCATTTGGCATGTCTCCTACTCAACTTACATTGCCCTTTCAAGTGCTTCAAAGATTCATGATCATAATGTATCACAAAATCCTTGGACCATAGGTAATGTTGTCACGTCTCTAAAGTTCTTATTAAGGCATAGAGCTCCTTGTCACATGTAGGGTAATTCAAGGTTGCCCCATTAAGTTTTTCTCTGAAATACACAATGGGCCTCCTATCCTGCATTAACACAACTCCTATACCAATACCTAACGCATCACATTCAACTTCAAAAGCTCTCGTAAAGTCTGGCAAAGCTAAAACAGGTGCCGAACAAAGTTTATCTTTCAACAAATTAAAAGCCTTATCATGTTCATCATTCCCTTTGAATCCAACAAACTTTTTCACAATTTCAGTTAAAGGTGTAGCAATAGTACTAAAATCCTTCACAAACCTTCTATAAAAACTAGCAAGTCCATGAAAATTCCTTACCTCATTTACCGATTTTGGTGTAGGTCAATCCCGGATGGCCTTAACTTTTTCTTCGTCCATCTTGATACCCTGTGCTGTTACGACATAGCCAAGAAACACAATTTTTTCCATGCAAAAGCTATACTTCTTAGATTAGCATACAATTGCGTAATACACTAAGTACATTACGCAAATGATCAAGATGCTCATTTAAGTTCTTGCTATAGATCAAAATGTCATCAAAATACACAACAACAAACTTACCTATAAATGCACGCAATACATGATTCCTTAAACGCATAAATGTACTAGGCGCATTTGTAAGTCAAAACGGCATGACTAACCATTCATACAAACCATACTTAGTCCTAAATGCAGTTTTCCACTCGTCACCCTCTTTCATCCTAATTTGATGGTACCCACTTTTTAAGTCAATCTTAGAGAAAATACATGATCCATATAACTCATCTAGCATGTCATCAAGCCTAGGAATAGGATGTCGATACTTTACCGTTATGTTATGGACGACACGACAATCGACACACATCCTCCATGTTCCATCCTTTTTAGGCATAAGTAGCACCGACACAGCACAAGAACTCATACTCTCACGAATGTACCCCTACATCATCAACTCATACTCTCACGAATGTACCCCTTCATCATCAACTCATCTACTTGCCTTTGAAGCTCCATCGTCTCCTCGGGGTTGCTTCTATAGGCTGGACGGTTAGGAATCGAAGCTCCGGGCAGAAGATCAATTTAATGTTTTTCCTAACCTAGGAAGAAAAGTAATTAAATCAGCACAAAGAAGAAAATTTGTTTTCTTATTTGTTCAAGTTAAATAAGGAAATCCAAGCTAATCAAGGACATCAAAGGGGGCAACAACATAAAATTTCCAAATCCGATTTCTCCTGATTTATTTGGGACTTTTTAAGGGTGACAAATCTGATTCTACCATATTTTGGATGGTAATTTTTGGTTTTTTATTATTTTTATTATTATTTTCTTCTTAGTCTTTGGGTTATTATATAACTTTTTTGGGTCAATTGTAAGTGGACTTCATATAAGTCCACCTAAGGGGGTTCCATTATGGTTTCTTTAAGTCTAGAGTCAATATAAATAAAGGCATAACTGACACGACCAAAAGATTGATGTCTTCTCCCAAGTGTAGGAGTGTCACCCGGCAAGACCGGGATCGAACCACATGGAGGTTAACTATATAAATTATAAATAATAATAATAATAATAATAATAATAATAATGATGGTGATGGTGATGGTGATGGTGAATGATGAGTTAAAGAGGACTTTGAGATGTAAGATTACTGTGAAGATTAAACAATGATAAAAACAGCTGTCAAGGTTAGAGGATCCATTAATTCAAATAAGTATAATATAAACTCTTTTTATTACTCAACTGGAAACCACACACAAAGGAGGTTCCAATCGGATGATTTGTCATTAATAGCTCCTTATACTTCTCGTTCGTGAATCAATATTCGTTGGGTGGGGGTTTTCCATTTCCAATAGTGTTGGTGCTTGGGTACAAGTTATCTTTGTGTTACACTCCTATCAAACCTGATTTACTTGGCTTTTCGGGAATTGATGTCTTTACGTGTGGGTTGCGTGTCCACGTGACCACGAGGTTCGCATCATCGTCCTTGAATTTAAATTGCTTTTACCTCATTCTCGTAGATATCCTATCAAGACTATCCATCCCCCTTTTTTTTCCTCACTTCAAGTGTATAATAATTTTACATATTATTAGTCTGTTTATCTTAAAATTTACATAAAATCAATGATTGACAAATTATTTTTCTTCCATTGACTTCTAAAGTAATGAATTCCACATCTCAAACATGTTTTATCAACATATATTGTATCCATACAATCCTTGAGTCTGTTTATCTTAAAATTTACATAAAATCAATGATTGACAAATTATTTTTCTTCCATTGACTTCTAAAGTAATGAATTCCAAATCTCAAACATGTTTTATCGACATATATTGTATCCATACAATCCTTGAGCATATCAATCTTTGTAATAATAGTATACTTATTCTGTAACCTCTTTAACAATAATTATTCAACAACACATGTAACCACTAGCACTTGTTGGTCTATGATACAAACTGACGCAAACAAAAAAAAATAACAAGTATTAGAACACAAAATTCTGATGAATAAGATCACATACAAAAACCCTAATTCAAAATGTTATTATTCAATATTTTCTCTAACCAAAAATAAATATTAGTGCTCTTCTAGGTTGCTTATATACTAGAAAAACCATCCTAAACAAAGTTAAAAAAAAATAATAATAAAAGATTTCTAAATCAAATAGAAAAAAAATTCTAAATTAACAAAAATAAAAGGAATTAATAAACAATTCACTCGTAGACTAGGGTATGGACTATATTCATACTGGGCATAACTGCATATGAAACAATGATCTTGTTTGAATATTTTATGGCACAATGATCATAGTACTGTATTTTAACAATTTCCGATATTATTAGAACGGGGGAATAAAATAAGGAAAATCAATTCCATGTTATTTATCTATCATGGAAGAAACTAAATAACTAATAAGTACTGACCATAATAATTCCTTATTCTGATAGTGGATGGGTTGATATTCCAAATACAAGCAACATCTACATGATTTTGTTTACGGTCAAATGTTTTTCAGGTAAATTAAAGGACAAAAATGCTGACCAGGAAGGAGTACTGTAGGCAGTCTGAAAATTAATATTTGTAATTAGATATTAGCGCTATGTGTAATACGTGAACTTAGACAAAATCTATGAAAGAGTAAATGATCCAAAACTATCCTGGACTTTGGGTCAAATTGACTTCAGTCCCTAACCTTTCTTTGTTTTTTAGAACCTTGAACATGTTTATGGTAAAAAAAATAAAAGTCTCCTCCGTCAGGTTTCCATCCTTTATTTACTTCCTTTTTTCGTTCAAATCAAATGTTTACATGAAACATGTTGTGTTTCTAAGCTATCACTTCTATTCAAAATTAACAAAATTAACAAAAGGTCTATTTCATACAAAAAAAAATAGTTTGAGATACTTAAATAATAAAATTTAAAGTTCAGGACCAAGTTTATAAGTATGACCAAAAGTTCAAGATAGTTTTGGATCATTTGTCTAGGTATATTTCTCTCTTTGCAAACTAGATCTGTGCTAGAAGGAAGAAGGAAGTTAACAACTAGTATATTGACCTGCGCTTAGTAGTCGGTTAATATTAATTTTCAAAAAAAAAAATTAAGTGTATGGAGAATGTTTTAATAGTATTATTAAATCTAATTAAGTATGTTAATTTTTAAACCTCCACTCAATTCTTTGTTAGACTCAAGTAACATGGATCTAGCAACTATGCCATACCCAAACACAAACCCAAGCGCTTTGAATATGAAAAACATGTCAAACCCAATATACAGACTAACAACAATACCAGACTCAAGCGTCTTGGGTCTAGAAGTCATGCCAAGCTCACATTACTTGGGTCTAACACCCAATTAATTTGGGTCAGACTTATTTGTCGGACCCAAGTAAACATGAGTCCGACGTAACTTTTTGAATTTGGATCTGGCTTGTTTGCCACACCCAAATAAACATGCTAGACCCACGCGCCTTGGGTCTAGCAGCTGTGGCAGACCCGCGCCAAGGTCTGGCTTGGCCTAGGCACCTCGACCTGGCAACTATGCCAAACCCATGCATTTTTTTTTAAAAAAACAAAATATAGGAATACACTTATAATTGTTCTAAAAACATATTTATTTTGTATTTTCATCTTTATATATATTTATTTCTTCTATTTTAGGACATTAACCACATGCATCCCTAAAATTCACTCTTTGTTTTTATTAATCTCTAATTTTAGTGAAGAAATCATCTACAAAATTGTACAAATTAAGATAGTAAAAAAGAAAGTAGGTCTTTTACATATACAATATTTTCTTTTCCTACAATATAATGTATCAATTCAAAAGTTTAAAAGTTTTCTCTTATGATCATATATTTCAAATTTTTGTATATACTAACAGTTAAAATGTAGAAATAAACTCTCCTTGTAACAAACTTTGACAATTAGATCATGCAACAACATCTCAAATTTAAAAAAGTAAGAACCCTTTAAACAACTGGCCAACATTTGGATGGAAATATAAAATTAATATTTTCATCAACAATGCATTCAAAAAAGAAAAGTTTATTTTTGAAGACTTGAAATAAATCACTTAGAACTTAACATTTTTTTCATTCTTTCCTCTTTGAATATAACTAATTTATAAAATAAGTTGCATAAACAAAAAAGAGTTTGCAGTTAAGTTCTACTGCATATGAATGAAAAATCCTGCTTGAATGAGGTAGTATTTGATTTTGCAGTCCAATTGTGCTTTTAAAATTTTTTAATTATTTTAACCCAGTCGCGGGTCTGGTATGGTTGCCAAACCAAGACCTAGGTGTGCGGGTCTGGTAGACTCAGGCGTAGTGGTCTGGCATGGTTGTTAGGGCCAGACACCTTGGGTCTGACATCCATGTTTGAATTGACAAATAACAAACAAATAGGACAATCGTGCACTTTAGTTGTCAGGAGAGAGAAAAGAAAGAAAAAACACAAACAATCAATCACTAACGGTAATTCAACCATTATTTGTGTACACGCGTTACACCATGTGGAAGAGGGCACAACTGCGCATCCAGATTTGGCCACTAGAAGGTGTCATATGTGCCTCCTTAATGGCACAGGCACCGCCCACTCGCTGGGGCGTGAGGAACAGGCACCCAATGCTTTTCAATTAAAAAATAACAAATACATCATAAAAATACTAAAACGCCCCCATTGTCCTCTTAATTATACAAAATACCCATGTAAAAATATCAAAATACCCTCAAAGGCAAAGCTCCTTTTTTTGTCTTGGGTCTGGCAGCCATGTCGGGGTGCGTTTGGGGTCTGGCAGCCATGTCAGACATGCGTCCGAGTCTAGCAGCAATGCGAGACCTTCACGTCTTAGGTCTGGAAACAATGCCACAGACTCAGGCGCCTTGGGTCTGCAGCCTTGCCAAACCCGCGCCTTGGGTATGGCATGACCCTAGCACCTCGATCTGGCAACCATGCCAGATCCATGCGCCTTTTATTGAAAATATAGAAGTATACTTATAATTGTTCTAAAAACATATTTATTTTGTATTTTTATATTTGTCTTTTTAACCAAATATATTTTTATCTTTTTTCTATTTCTTTCTTCTATTTTGAGACGTTAACCACACACATTTGATACGATCCTGGAAATGTCAAATTCAGATTCTGAAGTAAAATGTGCAACTATCCAGTTTTACGTGAAGTCTCCTGACATGTTGTCCTACCTTGGGTTAAAATTTCAGGTCAATCGGAGTTCAGGAAGGCATCTCAATACGGGTCAACAAAGGCTGTATGAATTTTGTTATTTACTTCCTTTTGACTTGAGGACTTCCTATTTGGCTAGGATTCTTTTCCTAAAAGGATGTGACAGCTTATTTTGAAAATCTACTAATTCTACAAAGATCTTTAATGGGCTGCAATATAGTTTTCAAGTGTGGCAAGGATTCATAATTATTTCAGAATTCTTTTTCTTACAAGGATTCCTTATTCATTCTAGCTACAAAAAGGAAAGAAGACTTCAGAATAAATTCTACCTTCAGATTAGATTTCCTAGTCTATTTGGGACTTCTTAATGGTGACAAATCTGATTTTAGCATATTTAGGATGGTAATTTTCGGATTTTTATTATTTTCTTCTTAGTCTTTGGGTTATTATTACTTATCTAGATCAATTGTAAGTGGGCTTAATATAAGTCCACCTATAGGGGGTCCATTAGGGTTTATTTAAGTCTAGAGTTAGTATAAATAAAGGAATAACTAGACATGTAAGTTATGCAATTTAGATTAATAAAACTTCTTGTTTGCCACACTTTGTGTGTGTGTGTGTGTGTTAGTGAGATAATCTCCCTTCCATAGTTTTCTAAAAAATTGAAAATGACTTATCGAAGAACAACTGGCTTCGTGGCATCATCCTAATACTTCTCGTTCGCGAATCAATATTCGTTGGGTGGGGGTTTATCGTTTTCAATAGTGCTAGTGCCTAGGTACAAGTTATCTTTGTGTCACACTCCTAAGAAACCTGATTTAATTGGTTTTCCGGAAATTGGTGTCTTTGCGCGTGGGTTGCGTGACCTCATGATCACGAGGTTCGCATCAACATCCCTAAAATTCACTCAATTTTTTTCTATTAATCTCTCATTTAGTTAAGAAATTATCTATAAAATTGCACAAATTAAGGTCAAAAGGACAATCAGTGTTTTACATATATAGTATTTTCTTTTCCTACAACATAATCTATCAATTAAAAGTTTTCTCTTATGATTATATATTTCAAATTTTCATATATACTAATAGTTATAATGTAGAATAAACTCTCCTTATAACAAATTTTGACAATTAGATTATGCAACAACATCTCAAATTTAAAAAACCAAAAACCTTTAAACAATTGTTCAACACTTGGATGGAAACATAAAATTAATATTTTTATCCACAATGCATTCAAAACATGAAAGTTTATTTTTGAAGACTTGAAATAAATTACTTAGAACTCAACATTTTTTTTCCATTCTTTCATCTTCGAATATAACAAATGTATAAAATAAGTTGCATAAATAAAAAAGAGTTTTCAGTTAAGTTCTACTACATAAAATGAAAACTCTTGCTTGAATCAAACAATGTTTATTTTTGCAGTCCAATCATGCTTTTGAAAAATTTTAAATGTTTTGACTCAGACTCGCGGGGTCTAGCAGACCTAGGCATCACCCACTCGCTAGGGCATGAGAAACACACGTCTGCTGCTTTTGTATTAAAAAATAACAAATACATCGTGAAAATACTTCTTTTTTTTTCTTTTGTACCTAATTACATTATATAAATAAAAAAAAATTATAGGAGAAGACAAAAAAAAAAAAAAAGACCATGTTGTAAAACACAAAGATATTTTTTTATTCATAAATTATTAATTTCTTATTTTCATTCAAAAGTTAATTTTGTTTATTTTCTGGCTTGTATATTGAGAGGGAAGAGAGAAAGGCGCTGGAAAATGAAAGAAGAGAGAGTAAGTTATTGGTTGTTAATATTCTGGCAATAAAAAATGACAATCTTGGTGATAAGTTCCTTTTTTATAAGAGGAGATCGATGGTGGTGATTTTTGGTCTTTTTCTTGCCAGAAAATGTACATTGAGCTTTGACTAAATTAGTTTTTTCTATTTTAAGACTATAAATTACTTTATTGAGGTTTAGTTTTTCTTATGGTGTTTAGGCTGTAAATTACATGATTTATAATGAAAATAAGGGATAAGGTTTGAGTGAAACTCTTTGACAAGTCAAAGACACCACAAAGGAATTCCAACTTGGATAAAGATGTCACACTCTTTGTGATTAAGAGTGATAAATCTGATTTTTTTTCCTTCAACCAAATCTAAAAATGGAAGAACAAGGAAGAAAACTCTCTAAAGAAGAAGTTGAAAAGTTTTATATTGTTTTAAAAGAATTTTTAATATTTGATCTAAAATATCATTATATACTTTGAAGAACCCTCTAAGTCTATGATATACAAAAATGACATACTTGAGACCTAAATAAATGACTTTGTTCTAAAAACTAGACAAATAAAAAATAGCAAACATTTTTTACTTAAAGAACACACATAGAGATATAAAACATTAAAATAACCATAACTTCTCGTATAAACTCCAATACATGCATAGTTGGACAATATGGAAAGATGACATTCTTAAATTGAAAACCATATAGAATAGGCTTAATTTAGAATGCAAAAGGTGGTGAAAACTCGGGCTCAAATTAGCTCATGGGCTGATAGTAAACCCAAACTCTCAAAAACTCTCAAATCATGACTCAAACCTTATTTCAAAATAAACAAACATATTTCACACACCTTATCTTGAATTTGACATCTCGTATGAAAGATGTTCTCATGTTGTTCTTCACTAACGTCAACTTGTGCATTCAAAACCTGTTGCACTACTAACAAAATCTCCTTCTGTTGGCTCAAAATCCCCTCCTTTCTCATCCTCAACTTTAGTTTCAGCCTCATCATCACTGACCAACTCCCCTATATTTCTCATTTACCACCATAACTCTCATATTCAGACATTTAGAAGCGATTTGGGGTTTCAAATTATTCCTCTGCATTATTTACATAAGGGCATTTATCTAATCATAAATTCCTGTCATTTTTTCCCGAATCCCATCATGAGGTGATTGCAACCTAATACATTGCACTTGTTCCAAACTGATTCCCCTCAGAACTTCATCTCTTTCTTTAGCTAGTATATCAATTCCCCACAATTCACACCTAAATCTGAACAACAATTTCTTTCAACTCAAATCACAAATTTAATGAAGAATACAAACAACCACCACAATCAGTAAGGCAAAAATCATTCCAATCCAAATCTAAGTCAAAGAAAACAATTTGTTTTAGTCCATAATCCTTTATATTTCTGATCCCAAGCAATCCATATACAAAGTCCCAAAAATGTGGATCTAATACCATGATGATATATGCCTTTAGCTTCCTAACCGGAACAAAGCAATCTGATTTGAAGATGAAGATGAACGAAGGTAAGTAAGTTTGGTTATATGGTTTTTCTTATGGTGTTTAGGCTAAGAATTACATGATTTGTAATGGAAATGAGGGCTAAAATCTGAACGAGACTCTTTGACAAGTCAGAGACGCCATAAAGGAATTTTGATATGATCTAAGTAAGGTTATCAGATTCAGAATGTGGTGTAAAATTTTCTAAGTTTTGTGCTATTGAGCATAACTCTAAATCAAATTGTTGGATCGAGCTGAAACTTTACTAGAAAATTCCATAGGTATTTGTCTATGTTGGGGTATACTTTTAGATGCATCGGAGTTCGGGAAAGACTTGCGATATAGGTCAGAATAGGCTGAATGAATTTTGTTATTTACTTCATTTTGATTTGTGCACTTCTTATTTGGCAAGGATCCTTTTCATACAAGGATTTGACATCTTGTTTCAGGAATTTCTTAGTTCTACAAGGATCTTTAATGGACAGCAACATAATTTCGAAGTGTGGTAATGTTCCAAAATCCTTTTCTTACAATTATCCTAGCTACACAAAGAAAGAAGGGTTAGTGATATTAAATGACATTGATTTCTAAGATCATTGGGCACATAAATGCTCAGGACTTATGGGCTTCATTTGTATTTTTTGTTAGCTACAGCCCAAGGCTTGTTTGCGTTTAAGTAATATTTTGTTTTTAGTTAGGATCTAATGCTTGTTTTGATCAGGGTTTTGGCTTACTAGTAAAGGTTTTGGATAAGTTTTTGTAAGTAGGTCAATTAACCCAACAAGGGTAGATCCATTAGGGTTAAATTTTCAGAACTATGTACGCACATGTAAGCCTAAATTTCAGCAGCCATAATAATACTTCTGAATTTTTCAGTTTCAACATATGAGAGAGATTCTTACATTCTTTGCTTCTTAAACGAACTGAATCTGACTTATCAAAGATTAACTAGTTTCATAGTGTCATTATTTCAATTGTGCTGGTGCCTTGGGATCGAATCGACTTAGTGGCGTCTTTCGACTTCATTTCCATTGTGTCACACTCCTATCAGACCTATTTCGACTTTTTAGGATCAAATCTTAATTTTGATTGTGGGTTGCTTGACCACGTAATCACGAGATTTGAATTAGTTGATATCAGAGTTAGGCTCTAAGAATAGGTCATATCTTGGTGTTTGTATCCATCCTTTTCTTCTTTGTGTCTGCAGCATACTAAAAAAAAAGGAAAAAAAACAATATTTCATTTCGTTATTGTCTCTAACATATCAGTAGTATAAAATATGATAATGATATTCAAAGCTTATTTTGATATCATTTTCTTGAAGTTTCAATTTGGGGTTCAATTCTGTCGCAAACTGATCATGCACGAGTTTTGATATCTCAACATAACGTAACGACCTATAAACTGAGATCTGTAGTGTTTTGGGTATCAGGATACTACATATCTAATTTTAGTCATTCTGATATCATTAAGTCTTAGTTTCAATTCGGATGCTTTAAAATTTGCGTCAAATTCTAAAACGTGTTGTCTTCTATTTGTTTTGACAAAATTCATTTTTTGTCTGTTATATTGGGGTTATTTAGGAGTTAATTAAGTGTCTTCATTAATTTTCATTTTGGTTTTATTTCGTGTCTTTGTTTTGTCTACAATTCGTACAAATTTGCTTTGCTTTGCTTCTCATAAAATTGTAATCATAACTTTGTTTTGCTTGTTTTCAATATATTTATTGATTCTTGACATACTCCTTATCTGATTGCATTGCAAAAGCCTCTGACTTTGATTGGTTGGATTTTCAGTTTCAAAAGAACTGAAAGAAAGCAAGTTGTGAGGTAAAAGGCGTAGTGAGTTTATTAGAATGAAAAGCCTAATTTTGAGTGAAACACGAGCGATGTGAGGAATTTGTTTTATACATTAACCACTTTTTACAGGTATAATCATGTCAGATCAGAATAACACACCACCCCTTCCCGAAGGTGATGTAAAGTTCCAAATTCAAGCCTTGATGGAGATGGTGAATTTTGTGATGGGGGACATATGGACAGACTTAAGAAGGTGGAGAAACATGGTAATGAAGCTAGTACAGGTTGGGGCTGATCCGAAATCGAACAATGAAAGTAAGGTTGAAAGGTCAAGGGGGGCTGATCGGAGGAGATTCAATATAAGTAAGGAAGATAATAAATGAAGGTTACGAGTTTTAAATATTTATAATCATAGTACTTCTATGAGGTTAGATAAAGAGCACGAGGTTGAACGAATTGCAAAGATTTAGAAAGAAACAAATAAAGAACATGAAGACAAACACTAATAAAGACCCATTACATGTTCCAAATGGGCCAATGACTCAATCCAAGATGAAGGCATTGAAAGAGGCATTAAATACATTGGTTTTGAAGGTTTTGACCAAGTCAGATTTGAAGGGTCCATTGGAGCATTAACAGAAGGCCTTAGTACGTCTATATACAAGAGGAGCTCAATCTAACCTTATTTGGGCCATTAGGTAGTGACAAGCCCTTCTAATTATGCAAGGATATTATTCCAACAACTTTAATTGTGTTTCCTAGTAGTAGAAGGATCCTAATAGGCAACAAAAAAAGGGAATTTATACCAACAATTATTTTCCTTTCAAAAGAAGAAAAAAACATAATTTTGAGATCAGAATCCTACTACAACTTGGATGGCTTGTTTGGATCAAGTTATGGGCTTTTCCATTTAAGGTTTTCGGGTTAATTTTATAAGCGGGTCAAATCACTAGGGTAGATCCATTAGGGTTATATTTTCATAAGTATTTAAACCCTTGAAAAGCATAAATATAAGACTTTTTTTATCAATAAGAATTCAGGACCTTTTTTTTAAACTTGTGTGAGAGTGATTCTTGCATTAGTTCTTGAACGAATTTAATTTGACTTATTAAAGATTAACTGGCTTCGTGGAGTCATTCGATTTCATTTCACTAGTGCTGGTGCATTGGGATAAGTTTTCATTGTATCACACTCCTATCAGACCTATTTCAGCTTTCCGGGATCAGATCTCAATCTTGATTGTGGATTGCGTGACCATGTGATCATGAGGTTCACATCAAATACCAATCAGGATAAAGACGCCACAGTCTTTGTGATTAAAAGTGATAAGTCTAATTTTGTTTCTTCAATCAATTCTGGAAATGGAAGAACAAGGAAGAAAGCTCTCTAAATGAGAAGTTGAAAAGTTTTATATTATTTGCATAAGTTCTTAATACCTGGTCTGAAACATCATTATATACTTGAAACAACCCTCCAAGTATGTAAAATACCAAAATTATATAATTGAGATCCAAATAAATAACTTTGTTCAGAAAACTAATCAAATAATAAATAGCACATGTTTTTTACTTATAGAACACATGCAAATAGAAAAATTAAAACAACCATAACTTGTCGAACACAACTACAATACATGCATTGTTAGACAATCTGAAAAGATAACATTTTGAACTTAAAAACCATACAGAAGAGGCTTATTTTCCAATGCAAAGAATCGATTTCTGAAGCTTGGAAGGAGTACCCTATCTCTTATCTTAGAAATGGCGTTCTGTCAGATAAAATATGTTATAAAAGAAGTCAAACTTGGTATAACATATTTTATCTGACAGAGCGCTATGGATAAGAATTCTTGGTACCATTTTTTATATGAGATAGAGAACCTAAAAATCTTAAGCAGAACAAGCAGCGGGGGATGAACGCAGATAAGATTGGACTGGTCGACTAGTAGGCACCATAAAGCAAGCAAAAAGGACGAGCGGTGATATAAAGAACTGAACACGTTTCCAAGATCATTGCCAATAGGATCAAGCCAGTCCTGCCCCACCGCGGATGTAAGCAGCAAACGACATTTGTTGAGGGAAGAAGAATTGGGGACAACATTCTACTTGCCCAGTCAGAAAGCTAGTCTCCATCTCAGGCGATGGGCTATATCTCAAGGAAGGAAGCCAGTGATTAGAAATTGCACGAGTCTAGTTATAAAGGGGATTCCGCAGAAGGAGGAGTGGGTCAGATGGGGAAGGTAAAGAGAGAGTCTATTGAGCCACTTGGCACGGGATTAGTTCTGTGGCAGAATCAGTCGAAGTTCCAATGGAGTGATCGGTAAGTCCTCACTGAAGGAAGTCAGTAGCAAACCATGAGAGTCAGTCATTTTCTAGGGAATGTATTTCTCTGAAGGAAGTCAAGTATCTATCTAGTACTACGTGATCCAGTCAACTGATTTTCTCACTCTTTCTAGGGTCCGACAACCCTATGAAATGTGTTTTCTAAGCACTTCATGTTCTGGTGAAATATCTGAGCTTCATCCGAGACTTCCAATACGGGTGAACCAGCCAAATTGGAATAAAGAAAATGAATAGGAATAGAAAGGTGTACTATCGATCAATGCCCGAGCCCAGCTAACATACCTAATGGGATTACAGAAATAGGCTATAAGAGATGGAAAAATGTTGTGGTAGGGTATTTCCTTGACCGAGCACTCCCTTTGAATCTTGTGAAAGAATGGGCTTCTAAGACTTGGGAGCAAGCTCTTGAAGATGTCATGCTCCTTGATAATGGCTTCTATGTTTTTAAATTGAGTGAAAAAAATTGCAATGCTGTCCAAGGCGTAGGACCATACCATATAGCTGGGAAGCTTTTGATTATTAAGAAATGCCAACCAACCGGGAGAGTATCTCTCCAAAAGCAGCTTTGCTAGTATCCCAATATGGGTTAAGTTTGATAATGTTCCTCTGGTTCTGTGGACACCGGAAGGAATGGAATACCTAGGAAGCAACATTGGGAATCCTCTCTACTTGGATAGTACCACCAGTACAATGAGGGTCTCTAACTTTGCTATAATTTGCATTGAAATTCAAGCTTCTTTCGTCGACACGCTGGATGGCGGAATGATAACCCGTGGTTGTGGAACTTCGGATGGTGGCGGAGACTTTATGATCTTGGAGACTGGATTCACCAAATTATACGGAAATGGCAATGCTGATGGCGGTGGAGATTGTACTGTGGTTGATGGTGCATTTCTGACCTTCATCTTCTCAAGTGGAACAATGTATTGCTTTATCTAAAAATAAAAGGAGTCTTCGTCGAAGATGTCATCATACACGCATGCTGCCGTCTGCTTCTGGAGGTTCCTATCTTCAACCATCGACTGTACTTGACATGTCGGTGCTTCTATCGGCCTTCGTACTTCCACTGTTTACTGCTTTGACCCTTTCTCACAATAAGCGGTTCCTGGACCGAAGAATTTCCATTCTCTGGTCTGTTTACATAATGCTTGGTGATCAAACTGGACGGATGAACCTGCTGATGCCTGACAATAGTTTTCCATTCTGAGTTCTGAATTAGCACATTCACCTTCGCGTTCTTGGCCATACCTGAATCATAGATGAATCTTTCCCCGTAAGAATCCGCGAGTGGGCTGTGAGGATGCCAATTATCAAACCATAGAGAGGTTGTCATTCCATCTCCTATGATGTACTTCATCTTCGGCCATGCTAAGGATCTGAGCTTTAGAATCTTTCCCCAAGCCCAAGAACAATTCTGTGGCATCTTGATTGTCCAGAAATTCCTACCTCGCAACAGATTGGATCTGATCCAAGTAGACCATATTGAGCCATCTGAGTCATTGCACAGGTTCCAAATGTGTTTCAACAAAGCAATCTTGTTCCATTCTGTTATGCTTTTTATTCCTAGCCCCCCCTCCTTTCTGATGCCTGACAATGTTGGCTGAAGTATTATGTTGAACTGCCGGTTTCTGGTAATACAAGCGGTTGAATCACTGGCTGAACAGGCTGCATAACAGGCTGCACGACCAGTTGTCCCCATTTGCAGTCTCTCTGATCTGCCCTTTTTCAAAATCTCCTTCTTTGAAATTCACTCCTCAATAAGAAAAGCACTTCATCATAGCCGATAGCAATCTACGAACCCTTTAATGGCTGTCCCAGCAAGGACAGCGAGAATGACCGCAGAGAACAAGGCGGGGAAGCTCGCCTACTATTCCAACCCCCAAGAACCAGTGAAGGCGACGTCTCATGGTGGCAAAGAAAAAGAGGAAGCGCTCTTGTTGCGCGGACCCCACAATAAAGAAAGATGGAACACAAGAAGCTCAGTAGCAAGCCGTCTCATAGTCACCACTTGTCTGTCGTTTCAAGCTTCCAAAACAAGCAGAAAAACAATATACCGTTGTTCAATGCCCGGTTCAGCAGCTCGAAGTTCATCTTTGTTGTTTGCTAGAGGTACGATAGGACGGAGAGAGATCCACTGATAAGGCGGTTTTGATGAAAATTCAGACTCAAATTGGCTGATGGGCTGACAGCAAAGTCAAACTCTCCAAAACTCCTAAATCATGATCTATGCCTTATTTGAAAACAAACAAACATATTTGAACTGTTTTCATTCAGTTTACAAGCTTCCAAACTCATTGAATCTTTAGTCACGCTAATCTGACTTGTTAAAGCATTTTGTAGTTGTTTTGCTGAATGCCCATACATATTAGAGTGAGCCCTTCCATGTTAAAATTCTAATCAAGATAAAGACACCACACTTTTGTAATTAAGAGTGATAAGTGTGATATGTTCTTCAACCAATTTTAGAATTGGATGAACAAGGAAGAAAGCTCTCTAAATGAGAAGTTAAAAAGTTTTATATTATTTCCAAAAGCTCTTAATACTTTGTTTGAAACATCATTATATACTTAGAAAAATCCTCAAAGTCTAAGAAATACCAAAATGATATAATTGATAACCAAATAATTGACTTTGTTCAGAAAACTAGACAAATAAAAAAATAGCACATGTTTTTTACATATAGAACACATATAGAGACACAAAACATTAAAACAACCATAACTTCTCGTATAAAACTCCAATGCATGTATGGTTGGACAATCTTGAAAGATGACATTTTGAACTTGAAGACAATTTAGAATATGTTTATTTTCCAATGCAATATGGTGGCGACCATACGGACTCAAATTTGCCATAAGCTGTGATATGGTTCAGCCTTGTGATACGACCCAAGCAAGATTAAATTTGGATTTTGGTGTAAAAGTTTCTACTGTCCAGTTTTACGATATTGAACATAACTCCAAATCTAACAGTTGGATCAAGCTGAAACTATACCATAACATTTCAGAGATAGTTTTCTATGTTGAGGTAAATTTTAAGGTGAATCAAAGTTCGGAAAGGACTTGCGATATAGGTGAGAATAGACTGTATATTTACTTTCTTTTGACCCGTGAACTTCTGATTTGGCAAGGATCCTTTTAAAAAAAGATATGACAGCTTGTTTTGAGAATTTTCTAGTTCCACAAGAATCTTTAATAAGCTGAAACATAATTTTTAAGAGGCAACGATTCATTAATGTTCTAGAATCCTTTTCTTATAAGGATTCCTTATTCATCCTAGCTATACAAGGAAAGAAAGTGTTATTTAATGATAAATTAGTTATTTTTATTATTTTCTTTCATGTTTGGGCTTAATTAAAACTTTGTTTTGAGCTAAGATCCAAGGCTTGTTTGGATCAGGTTATGAGCTTCTTAGTTTAGGGTTTTTGTGTCAATTTTGTATGTGGGTCAGTTTAGCCCACAAGGATAGATCCATTAGGGTTAATTTTTAAAAACTACTTAAACACATGTAACCTAAATATTTCAGCCATTGATGAATATTACTTCTGAGTTTTTCAGTTTTAACATGTGAGAGTGATTCTTGTTTCAGTTCTTGAATGAACTGAATCTGACTTATAAAAGATTAACAGGCTTCATGGTGTCATTCTACTTTATTCTAACAGTAATGGTGCCTTGGGGCAGGTTTCTATTTCGGCTTTCTAGGATCAAATCTCAGTCTTGATTGTGGGTTGCGTGATCACGAGATTCGCATAAGTTGATATCAGAGCTAAGCTCTGAAACAAGGTCATATGCTTTTGTTATTTTCATTTTTTTAGTGTTCCTTTTAAGTTTTTCGGTGTTTGCGTCGTTTATCTTTTTGTTCTTTGTGTCCACGTCATCTAAGCAAAAACAAAGAAGTTATATTTCATCTAGTTACTATCTCTAATCTATCGACACACATGCGTGCGCGCACGCCCACACACACACACACACACACACACACACATATATAACAGAGAGAGATTAAATGAAATTTGAAGGATGATTCAATTTTATCGCAGAAACACAACTCTTAGTGAACCATTGTGCAAATCACCTAATAATCAATTAACTTCAAATTATGTCTATTGGGGTGAGATTGCATCATATATCAAATTGAGGCTTATTTTGATATCGTTTGCTTTTAATTCAAGGTTCAATTCTGCCACAGAAACACAACTCTTAGTGAACCATAGACAAACCACCTCAGAATTCATTGAAACTTCAAATTATGTCTATTAGGGGTGAGATCGTATCATATATCAAATATGGGATTATTCTGATAACGGTTTCTTGAGGTGTTAATTCGAGGTTCAATTCTGTCGTAGAAACACAACTCTCAGTGAACTATAAGCAAATCATCTCATAATCAATTGCAACTTCATATTATGCCTATTGGGGTTGTAATCACATCATATATGAAATTGTGAATTATTCTAATATCGTTTGCTTGAGGTTTTAATTCGAGGTTCAATTCTACCGCAGAAACACAACTCTCAGTGAACCATAAGCAAACCACCTCAAAATCAATTGAAACTTTATATTCTGTCTATTGGGGTTAGATCACATCATATATCAAATTTGGGTATATTTTGATATCGTTTTCTTGAGATTTTAATTCGAAATTCAATTCGGTCGCAAACTGATCATACAGGGGGGGTTTGGGTACTGAGATTTGTTGTTTGGCTATCTTGGGGTGAACTTTCAGATGAATTGGAGTTCAGAAAGGACTTCAATATATGTCAGAACATGTTGTATGAGTTTTGTTATTTATTTTCTTTTAACTTGTGGACTTCCTATTTGGTAAGGATCTATTTCCTACAAGGATGTGACAGCTTGTTTTGGGAATGTCCTAGTTCTATAAAGATCTTTAATAGACTGCAACATAGTTTCTGAACTATTTAAAGATCTTTAATAGACTGCAACATAGGGTCGATCCATTAGAGTTAATTTTTCAAGAACTATTTAAACTCATGTAACCTAAATATTAGCAGTCATTGATGAATATAACTTCTGAATTTTTCAGTTTTAACGTATGAGTGTCTCTTGCATTCTTCAATTCTTGAAGAAACTGAATCTCACTTATCGAAGATTAACTGGCTTCATTGCATCATTCCAATAGTGTTGGTGCCTTGGGGCAGGTTTTAATTGTGTCACACTTCTATCAGATCTATTTTGGCTTTCTAGGATCAGTTTTGAGTGGACCTCATATAAGTCCACATAAGAGGTCCATTATGGTTAATTTTTCAAGAACTATTTAAACTCATGTAAGCCAAAATTTCAGCAGCTTTGATGATTATTACTTCTGAATTTTTCAATTTTAACGTGTGAGAGTGATTCTTGCATTCTTCAGTTCTTGAAAGAACTGATTCTGACTTATCAAATATTAACTGGTTTCGTGGCGTCATTCTACTCATTCCAATAGTGTTGGTGCCTTGAGGTAGGTTTCCATTGTGTCACACTCCTATCAAACCTATTTCGACTTTTCGGGATCTGATCTTAATCTTGATTGTGGGTCACGTAACCACGTGATCACGAGGTTCGCATCAAAATCTAAGCAAAAACAAAATAGAGATAATGGTGATATGGAATCTGAAAGTGATAAATCTGATTGTGAAGACAAATATAGCAGAGCATATAAGACAAATAAGCCTCCCCGGACCATACAAGTGCACGGCGAGCCCATGCAAAGGGTTTGGTTAAGATATGCCAGATTCCACCAAGTATACAAATGGAACCTAACCATACATGCCCCCCAATTATATCTTCCAAATCATCCACACTAACAATCCATCCTTCTCCTCCAAAAGGAGATTTTAGTAAATAACCAAAAATAACACTTGGGCTAAGGGTCAAATTAGTAATTTTTCTTACATCTCCCCCCCCCAGAGCCCAAGTATCATATACGCCCCCAAAATAAAGAGCATGCCACCATTGGAGGATAGTGATGGGGATGAGTTAGCATTACCGGTTAGGGAGTCCTTGGTTATAAGACGAACACTTCAGGTTCAGGTCAAGGAAGATGAAACTAATCAACAAAGGGAGAACATCTTCCATACGCAACAAAGCAAGGTGTGTGGTTTAATTATAGATAGTGGAAGCTGTGTTAATGTTTGTAGTACCACCTTTGTTAGTAAATTGAATTTGTGTACTGTTAAGCATGTTAAACCATATAGATTGCAATGGCTAAATGATAGTGGTGAAGTGAAAGTGACTAAACAGGTTGTGGTTCCATTTTTTATTGGGAAATATGTTGATGAAGTTCTGTGGGACGTGGTACCAATGCAAGCAAGTCACATCTTGTTGGGGAGACCATGGCAATATGATAGGAAGGCAATTCATGATGGGGTTAAAAATAGATATACCATTGTAAAAGATGGTAAAACCATCACTCTTGTACCTCTTACACTCAAACAGGTGTATGATGATCAAATAAAGCTAAAAAGTGAGCATGAGGCGATGGGGAGAGAAAATCAAGGTGAGGAACAAGGGGAGAGAAGACCATCAGATTCAGCTAGAACCCAAACCACTACAACCCATTCGACCACCCATCCAAACACAAACAAATATTCGGCCAACACTCCAAACAAATCAAACCATTCAACCACAACTCAAAAACACCCAAATCTGGCCGAGAGTGGAGGTAAGACAAGAGGAGTGAAGAAAGTCAGGAAGGGTGATGGGAATTGTGTGGAAAAATTAAAGAAACAACCTAATTTTTATGCTAGAGAGGGTGAGGTCAGATCTGTATTTTTCACTAACAAGCCAACGATTTTACTTGTGTACAAAGAGGCTTACTTCAATACTAATGATCTTGATCATATTCTGCCTAGTGTTGCTATTTTCTTTGTTGCAGGAGTTTGATGATGTGTTCCCCGACGATACTCCTAGCAGATTACCACCATTGAGGGGGATAGAGCACCAGATTGATTTCGTACCCGGAGCTTCAATTCCTAACCGACCAGCCTATAGAAGCAATCCCGAGGAGACGAAGGAGCTTTAAAGGCAAGTTGATGAGCTGATGGAAAAGGGCTACATTCGTGAGAGTATGAGCCCGTGTGCTGTACTCGTGCTACTTGTGCCTAAAAAGGATGGAACATGAGGATGTGTGTTGATTGTCGAGTCATAAGCCTTCATCAGATCAACTTTCATAGCACAACGAGCAGGTCCCGTAGATTTATGATAGCCTTTCATTAGTTCCTGAGACAAAAGAATGTTATCACTGATTCTCCGTCCTGAGATAAAAGCAGTCTGATATGGACCAACTAAGGATGGCAAAACAACTTTGATTCTCCCAGCTAGAATCTTAGCGATGCATTTGTACACTGTATTGCAGCAAGATATAGGACGAAAATCTGTCAACCTTGTAGGATTAGCAACTTTAGGAATAAGGGAAATGGATGTAGCATTCATTTCTTTAAGCATTCTACAAGTCTGAAAGAAGGATCTAACAGCGTTGATTACATCTTCCCCAACTATGTGCCACATTCTTTTGAAGAAACTTGCGTTAAAGCCATCCAGACCAGGGGCTTTGTTGTTCTTCAAACTAAACATAGCATGCTTAATCTCCTCCCTTGTTACATCTTGTGCGAGTACATGCTGTTGCGTTGAAGACAGTTTCAAGTTAATTGTCGATTCCATCACTTCCTCGTTCAGAACCCTAGGCATCTGATCAACTCCTAACACACGATGGAAGTATGCAATTACTTCTGATTTGACTGCCTCGTGTCCTTCGACAACCTCTCCATCCTCCGTTGTAAGTGATAGAAGCTTATTCCTATTCTGTCTTCCATTTACTGATTTGTGAAAGTAGCTAGTATTCTGATCCCCCAAGCTAAGCCATTGTATCCTTGCCTTCTGTTTGAAAAAACTCTCTTCAGCCCTGACGGTAGAAGCGTATTTATGAACAGCATCCATTTCTCGCATGCACAAAATTGGATTCGCATGCGCTGTATGCAGAGCCTGTTGAGCCTTATCCATTTCGTTTTTTGCATCTTTCACTCTATCTGAAATGTTGGAGAAGTGAGCCATATTGAAAAGTTTCAATTCCTGCTTTAGCTTTCTTAGTTTGCAACACAGCTGATACATTGGACAACCCCCCGAATTCTGATCCCATACCTTCTTCACCAAGGGCATGAACTCATCATGATCCATCCACATATCGAAGAATCTGAATGGTTTCTTTATGTTCTGATCATTGCCAATAACCTTTACCACCATAGGAGAATGGTCTGACATACCCGAAGGCAAAAATCTCGCTTCCGATAATGGAAAGTTCAGATTCCACTTCTCATTGACAAGCACTCTATCTAGTTTCCGCATAATCAGATTCTCAGGACATTGGTTCGACCAAGTATAATGTATACCTGAATACCGAAGATCATCTACTTTCGCTTCTCGAATACATGTATCCAATCTATCCATAGTACCAGCCCACGTAGTAGACCCTCCTAACCTGTCCGACTGGTTGCGGATAACATTAAAATCACCGATAAGAATCCACGGGGTTGACTCCCATCCATCACTACGATTCACAATATCAGACCATAATGCCTCACGTAAGGAAGCATTATTGTCTCCATAAATAATTGAAGTATTGAAACTGATATTGGTAGCTAATATAGTGACAGAAACATGAATAGCCTGGTCTGACATTCCAAAAACATCCACCTTCACCGTATCAGTGATTAGTACTTAAAAGTGCATTTTTATCAAGGTTTTATATCATTATTTTGCACTTGAAGTATCAATAACTCCTTAACTAAAGCATGTTTTATAATAACGTATCTAATAATATAAGATACCTTTAATTTATGGTAAATGTTCATCTTAAATGCAGGCCTATCACATAAATGAAAGAATTGAGTTGAAGTACTGAAATTGAAAGGACAAAGAGATGGCCAAACTTAGAAAAGAGATGTTGGTGCAGTCCAAACTGGAACATTGTTCGGTAATCGGGCTATATCTGGAGCTGTAGATCTCGGATTTAGGTCTACTTTATATGGATGGAAAGGTAAGACATAGGCCTACAACTTTCATGCGGAGCCCAAGATTTAATAAGGCCGTTTTCGAGTCCAAATTGTAGCAACAATGAAGAAGCCCGAATCTGTCCTGCAACCCAGACACTGTTCAGTGTTCAGCCCATATCTCGAGTTCTAGAAGTCCAAATGATCTCAAATTGTTTTCCTGGAAAGATGAGACAATTCCCTAGAACTTTCATGATTTAAGTTTGTTCAAATTATGACGTCATCAATGACGTTTTTGGCAGACAAGAAGATAAGAATTGTCACCAAGTCAAGATGTGGCCACCCACTCATCAATTAGTCAACAAATCAATAGTTCCGAATTTTGGCCTATAAAAGGAGGCATTTGCCATGTATTTAGGCATCTTGATTTTCAGATCAAGATCATGCTCTTGCTCTCTCTTTATATTTTGTAATGCTTAAGTTTTGCTTATATTAATTTCTTGCTTATGCTTTTCATTTCCTTTCCTTGTTTATTTATGTTTCTTTCTTTCATTATGTGTTGCTAAGTTAATTATGTCAAGGTGAAAAGGGTACACTAATGGTGTAAGAATAAGTATAATATAAACTTAACATGGACCTTAATGTTGGATACTAACATGCTTTATATTTGTTATCTTGTTCACTTTTAATACTTTGCTTGTTAAATGGTTAATCTAGATTTATGTTGTATAACACTTGGTACAACAAATACTTGGCACTTTCATAGCCCATACTGTATGGTATAACCGACACCTGAGCTATGAAAGGAACTTGATTTGTTGTTAACATAAGTTATAATCATGAATGCATGACAACATTTACAAGTATTAGCTTTATTCGAATAAGATAACTAATGTAATCATGTTAACAATTTGTAATCCGATTGGAACCTCCTTTGTGTGTGGTTTCCAGTTGAGTAATAAAAAGAGTTTATACTATACTTGTTTGAAATACCATTAGTGGATCCTCTAACCTTGACAATTGTTTTATCCTTGTTTAATCCTTACATCAATATCACATCTCAAAGCTCTCTTTAACTTATTATTGTTGTTATTGTTGTTGTTGTTGTTATCTATAATTTATACAATTAACCTCCCTGTGGTTCGACCCCGGTCTTGCCGGGTTATTTATTACTTCGACACTCCTGCACTTGGGAGAAGACATCAATCTTTTGGTCGTGTCAATCAGCATTCCAACAAACCCAAATACGCCCACGACAAGAGAAATCATAATTATACAAGAAGGACCAAGAACGCAGAAGAAGTTGAGTAACATTATCTTTATTCTTGTCTTTAACTCGAGTTTCAACCAGACCAAAAAGAGCTATCCTCTCTTGATGGATGAGCCGACGCAATTCTGAATGCTTTATAGGATCATTCAAACCTCTAATATTCCAACATCCAATAATCATAGGAAAATAGAGAGGAGTACAAACAGCAACACAAAGATTACCTTGACGTGCCTCCTGGAGAGGAACCAGATTTCTTATGCTTCTTTGAAGAGGCTTTTGAACCCTTTTTCTTTTTCTCTAGAGAGTCTCTAGCCTTAATAGCTAACTGATTAACAGTTTCCCTTTCGGTGGAATTCAGGGTTTGAGGGGTTGTCAGGATCGTTGATGTTGACTCCTTATCGGTTTGTTCCCCATCTGTATCACCTCCCATTGCGTCCATATCTTGATCTAAAGCAGTACTTGCAGCCCCTTGCTCCTGATTCATGTCTTCTCGTAAACTCTTCAAGGCAAGAGGAAAGGATTTTCATCTTCATGACAAGCAGCATTGTGCACATCTGATGCCGCATGATCAATCATCTTACAATCAGACATATGTATACCAGATGTTGAACAACCATTCTCATTACAATTACCCACTTTAGATGCCAAGGGGGCATTCTCCCCACTCACAGAACCCTTGTTTCGTTTACCAACTACCTGCCACTGAAACTGATTCTGCTTGTTATCCGCAGATTTAGAGTTCATAGCTCCTAGATTCCTCTTACCCTTTGCCACCACTTTAAGATTATCAATGTTATTAGTAGCACATAGCGCTGTGGTGTGTCCAAAGACATTGCAATTACTGCACTTCGACGGTATCCATTCGTACTCAGCTGAAATTGTTATGAATAACTCATTTGGACAGCGAAGATCATATTCCTTAACCAACGTCTTCGAAGCATCTATCTCAATGCAAACTCTTGCGTAACTAAGCCTTTTACGCAACAATGTCGTATGATCCGCATGAAGGGGGACTCCAACAGCACTCGCTACACAGCTCAACCCCTTAATAGTCCAATACTCGAGAGGGACATTATACAGCCGAACCCATACCGGAACTCTGGCCAAATCATCTTTCAAAAATTGCATGTTCGGCTGCCAACGTTTAAGCACCAAAGGCCTGTTGGCCATGTGCCATGGGGCTCTTTCCAACACATCTGGTGGGATGTTTGTGACAGATGCGACATTCCAAGAATGACAAAAGGCTGGGATGAATGGATTCGATGGGCCACTGTCTCTTGGCATGGCAAGAGTTTCGTCAATTTTTCTCGTAAACTGAGTTTTGCAGCTACATTGTATCATGTATGGCAAGAACGGAATGCAAGGATCTTTGCTGGAATGTTTAGAACTCCGAATTTGGTCCTTAATCAAATCGAATGTATCATTCGTGATAAGCTTTATTTGATGAGGATTGTCGTACCAACAAATGAAAACACAAGGATCCAACGAGCTTCGAGGGTGAATACCATAGATTCTTAATCTGTTAGTTAGCTGGTTGTATTGGTTTCCCTAACGAATCTAGTGAGGTTTCAGTTTTACGGTCGGTGGCTAGCCTGTAGCCATCTGTTGTTTTATGTTTCTGTTATCATTGTAAATCTGGGGTATGCCCCTTATAATGTTTGTATCTTCTTCTTTTAATACATACGTCAACTTACCAAAAAAAAAAAGTGTTGATTGTCGAGCCATCAACAACATAACGGTAAAGTATAGACCCCCCATTCCTAAGCTTGATGATATGTTAGATGAGTTACATGGATCCTGTATTTTCTCTAAAATTGACTTGAAAAGTGGGTACCATCAAATTAGGATGAAAGAAGGTGATGAGTAGAAAACAACATTTAAGACTAAGCATGGTTTGTATGAATGGTTAGTAATGTCGTTTGGACTTACAAATGCACCTAGTATGTTTATGCGTTTAATGACTTATGTGTTGCGTGCATTCATAGGTAAGTTAGTGGTTGTGTATGTAGATGACATTCTGATCTATAGCAAGAACTTAACTGAGCATCTTGATCATTTGCGTAATGTACTTAGTGTATTGCGTGGTGAGAAATTGTATGCTAATCTTAAAAAGTGTGCCTTTTGCATGGAGAAAATTGTGTTTCTTGGCTATGTTGTAACTGCATAGGGTATTGAGATGGACGAGGAGAAAGTTAAGCCCATCCGGGATTGGCCTACATCCAAATCGGAAGTGAGGTAAGGAGTTTTCATGGGTTAGCTAGTTTTTACAAGCATTTTGTGAAATATTTCAGTACAATAGCTGCACTCTTGAATGAAGTTGTTCAAAAGTCAGTTGGGTAATGGGGGGAGGAACAAGAATTGGCTTTTGTTCTTTTGAAAGAGAAATTATGTTTTGTACCTGTTTTGGCTTTACCTGACTTTACGAAAGCATTTGAAATAGAATGTGATGCGTCTGGAATGGTAGGTGCTGTTTTGATGCAGGATCGGAGTCCTATTGCGTATTTTAGTGAGAAGTTAAGTGGAGCGACCTTGAACTATCCCACTTACGACAAAAGAACTCTATGCATTGGTAAGAGCACTTGAGACATGGTGACTTGTGGCCAAAAGAGTTCGTAATCCATTCAGATTATGAGTCCTTGAAACATCTGAAAGGACAAGGTAAGTTGAATAGGAGGCATGCAAAATGGGTTGAATTCATTGAAACTTTTCCTTACATAATCAAGTATAAGCAAGGCAAAGAGAACATCGTAGTTGATACACTTTCGCGTAGGTATGTTCTTTTTACACACCATGAATACTAGATTGTTAGGCTTTGAATATGTGAAGGAATTGTATGCTAATGATTTTGACTTTGCTGAGATTTATAATGCATGTGGACGACTTTTGGTAAGTTTTATTTGATGGATGGTTATTTGTTCAAAGAGAATAGATTGTGTGTTCCTGCTAGTTCTTTGCGTGAATTGTTTGTTCGTGAAGCACATGGGGGTGGTTTAATGGGTCATTTTGGGGTTGTGAAAACCTTGGATGTATTGCATTAGCATTTCTATTGGCCAAAGATGAAAAGAAATGTGCAACGAATTTGTGAACAGTGCATTGCTTGTAGAAAGGCAAAATCTAGAGTACAACCGCATGGACTATATACACCGAACCTTGGGTAGATATCTCTATGAACTTTGTTTTAGGTTTACCTAGGTTAAAGAAAGGTAGAGACTCTATTTTTGTCGTGGTTGGTAGGTTTTCTAAAATGGCGCATTTCATTGCATGCAATAAAACGGATGATGCATCTCATATCGCAGACTTGTTTTTTAGGGAGATTGTACGTTTGCATGGCATTCCTAGGAGTATAGTGTCAGATCATGATGTTAAGTTCCTTAGCTACTTTTGGAAGACCTTATGGGGAAAGTTGGGAACTAAACTCTTATTTTCGACAAGATGTCATCCTCAAATAGATGGACAAACTGAGGTAGTGAATAGAACATTATCCCAACTTTTGCGTGCTATGATTCAAAAGAATTTAAAAAGTTGGAAAGAATGTTTGCCTTTTATTGAGTTTGCTTATAATAGAACTGTGCATTCGACCACTGGTTTTTCTCCTTTTAATCCACTAACTCCTATGGACTTAATTCCTTTGCCTTTTGAAGAAAGGGTAAGTTTAGCCGGTGAAAAGAAGGCAAAGATGGTGACACAACTCCGTGAGGGAGTTCGACTGTAAATTGAGAAAAAGAACATACTTCAGGCTTCTAAAGCAAATAATGGATGTAAACTGGTTGTTTTCCAACCCGGTGATTGGGTTTGGGTGCACATGCATAAGGAACGATTGCCTAACCAAAGGAAATCAAAATTACAGTCTCGTGGTGATGGTCCATTCCAGGTTTTATAGAGAATCAATGACAACACATACAAAATTGACCTTCCAGGTGAGTATGGTGTTAGTGCTACCTTTAATGTTGCTGATCTTACATCTTATCAAGAGGAGACCCTAGTACATCTTAGCCATGTGCAAGAGGGGTCCAATACAACCTTATTTGGGCCATTAGGTGAGGACAGCAAATGAAACAAAAGAATCCTACTACAACTTGGAAACAACATGGGTGGCTACCTTTTCCTTTTTTTCTAGGATTAAGGGGTTGCATGGAAGGCTATAAATAAGCCTTGAATCAGTTCTGTAATATTTTACTTCCTTCTCTTCTTCTTATGACAGAACATGGATTTAATATTAGGGGCTTTATTTTATTTTGTTAGCTACAACCCAAGGCTTGTTTGGGCTTAATTAATACTTTTTTTTTCAGTTAGGATCCAAGGCTTATTTAGATCAAGTTATAGGCTTTTCAGTTTAGGGTTTTGGGTCAGTTTTGAGTGGACCTCATATAAGTCCACATAAGAGGTCCATTAGGGTTGATTTTTCAAGAACTATTTAAACTCATGTAAGCCAAAATTTCGGCAGCTTTGATGATAATTACTTCTAAATTTTTCAGTTTTAACGTTTGAGAGTGATTCTTGCATTCTTCAGTTCTTGAACGAACTGAATCTGACTTATCGAAGATTAACTGGCTTCGTGGCGTCATTCTACTCAATCCAATAGTGTTGGTGCCTTGGGGCAGGTTTCCATTGTGTCACACTCCTATCAGACCTATTTTGGCTTTCCGGGATCAGATCTCAATCTTGATTGTGGGTTACGTGACCACGTGATCACGAGGTACGCATCATGATCTCTCCATCTAGAATTCTTATACTAGCTAGTTCAGTGTATATGTCATTTGACAAACACCTACATATTAGTTCCAGGTATCCCTCATACCTCAATTTATAAGAGCAGCTGCTTCCTTTCATAAAAGAAAGAACATAATATGTATCGGTCTTAAAATCAATGTCCAGTCTTAATAGAACATTGACCAAAAATATTTTAGAAGAATGCTTTGATGCAATAAGAATCTCATAATTATAACAACTTTATAATTTTATTTGCAAAGCATTTTTATCCCTTAAACTTTATTTATACTCTAGATTCATTAATCAAATATAAATAAATAGTAAAGATAAAAAAGTCTTTATTAATAATAAATATATTTTACATGAATAAAATTAGTGTTACGTATAACCAACCGATTGGCTATAGGATGGCATATTCACTAACAATCTCCTAATTGCACTAAAATGAATCGCTCATGTATCTAATACCATATCCCTGCATATGGTTATCATGTTTAGATTGAAGACAATGTCTTAGTGACAGGGTTTATAAGATTTTCTTCAATGTTTACTCGTACTATCTTTATATTTTTCATTTCTATGGTTTTTCTAATCAAATGGAATTGCCTAAGTACATGTTTAGATCACCTTGGTTCATTTTCTTGTGCAATAGCTCATTTTTTTTGGATAAGGTAATTATATAACCAAAAAAATAGAAAAATATGAAGGGACAAAACCCCACTAAGAATAGGAAAGTGAACAAAAAACAACAAAACAAAAGAACTAGGGGTAAGGGAATGACCACTACCCAAATTAGAGAGCCAAGTAATGGTGTTGTTCCATGATTGACTCTTAAATGGGATGAAACATGTGGAACAAAGATCATACCAAATACGGCGGGAGAAAGTGCAATCGAAACACAAATGGTCAATATCCTCATAATCGGATATCCCTACATAGACTTACATGTCTGGTTATGCCTTTATATATACTAACTCTAGACTTAAATAAACCCTAATGGACCCCCCCTTAGGTGGACTTATATGAAGCCCAATTATAATTGACCCAAATAAGTAATAATAACCCAAAGACTAAGAAGAAAATAAAAAAAACAATAAAAATCCGAAAATTACCATCCTAAATATGTTAGAATCAGATTTGAAGCAAGGAAGTCCCAAATAAACTAGGAAATCTGATCTGAAGCTAGAATTAATTCTGAAGTCTTCTTTCCTTGTTGTAGGTAGGATGAACAAGGAATTCTTGTAAGAAAAAGGATTTTGAAACATTAATGAATCCTTGCCACTTGGAAAACAATATTGCATCCCATTAAATATCCTTGTAGAATTAGGATATTCCCAAAAAAAGCTGTCACATCCTTTTAGGAAAAGAATCCTAGCCAAATAGGAAGTCCACAAGTCAAAAGGAAGTAAATAACAAAATTCATACAACCTCTGTTGACCAGTATCGTGATGCCTTCTCGAACTTCGATTGACCCGAAAGTTTAACCCAACGTAGGGCAACATGTCAAGAGACTCCACGTAAAATGTCAACCCGATCCAACGGTCGGATTGACACTTATGATTGTTGCTGTAGAACTGGATAGTTGCACATTTTATGCCAAAATCCGAATTTGACCTTGCCTGGATCGTATCATTTATCTTTATATCACACTCCTATCAAACCTGATTTATTTGGCTTTCCGGGAATTGGTGTCTTTGCATGTGGGTTGCGTGATCATGCAAGGTCAAATTCGAATTTTGATGTACAATGTGCAACTATCCAGTTCTACGGCAATAGTCATAAGTGTCAATCCGACCGTTGGATAGAGCTGACATTTTACGTGTGGGTTGCTGAAGTTTGCATCAATTTGAAATTGATCAAGACTTTAATGATTGAAACCATACCCACCTCAGCTTGACAAAAGATCACTAAATCTTTCGCGAAGCACAAATGAGTGAGATGCATCCATTGTTATGAACCACATTGACCATCAGACCAAAAAAAACTTCCATGACAAGAACAAACAAGTAAGGAGACATTGGATCTCCTTGCCTTAACCCTCTAGTACCAGCAAAGAAACCATGAGCTCTCCGTTGACGGATACTGAAATATAGTAGTGGAAATACATTCACGAATCTAGTTAACCATACTTGAAGGAAAACTAATCATCATATGGATTGCCAATAAAAAGTCCTTACTTAATCATAAGCCTTCATTAGATTAGCTTTCAAACAGCACCTAGGAGGCCCCCCTTACAATGGTAATTGTGAAGAAGCTCTTGGGATAAAAGGATGTTGTCAAGCTCTTGGGATAAAAGGATGTTGTCACTGATATTTTGATTCTCAATGAAAGCCGACTGAAACGGACCAATCAGATCCGAAAGGTCTCCCTTGATTCTGTTGGCAATAATCTTGGCAATGCATTTGTATATGGTGTTACAACTAGAAATAGGCCTAAAGTCCTTAACATGTGATGGGTTAAAAACTTTAGGGATTAAGGCTACACTGATTGCATTTACTTCTTTGAGAAGCTGACCTAAAATGAAGAATGAACAGACATCGTTAATGGTGTCCAGACCAACGATGCTCTAAGCTCTCTTGAAGAAACCCACGCTGAAACCATTAGGACCAGGAGCTTTATTGTCCTTAAGAGAAAATAGGACCGTTTGAATTTCATCATCGGTAATCGAAGTATCCAGACCTGTCATTTGAAGCGTGGATAATCAGTGAGGCAAAGCCCTCCTAAGAATGGAGAGATCAATACAACCGTCTGACCATGTTCCACCTAAAAACTTCTTAAAATAGCTTACAATAAAATGTTGAATCTCCTAAATAGAGGTGCCATTATCATCATGGATTGAGAGTATTTTGTTGCGGCAGTGGTGACTCTAAATCGAGTTGAAGAAAAACTTTGAATTCTTATCCCCTAAATTCAGCATTGAATCCGAGATTTTTGCCTTAGGAAACTCTCTTCTGCTTGAGCAAGTCTCAAATATTCTTGAAGCAACATAGGTTCAGACCTATGAGTAGATAGGTCTAAGGGGTTCTCCTGTAGCTTGCATTGAGCATCTTTTATAGCCTTTTTACCCTTTCCGAAATCTTATAAAAAAACTTCTTGTTGCAAGCTTTCAACGCATTTTTACTATGCTTCAACTTTTTACTCAAAACAAACATCGGAGTGCCCGTGACTTCAACCTCCTAAACCGTTGCAATTACCTGAAGAAACTGAGGATGGTCAGCCTAAAAATCAAAACATTTGAAAGGAGCCTTCCTTTTTGGCATTCTTGCAACTTTGACTAACATATAAGAGTGATCCAAAACGCCAAATGATAGGAAATGAGTTTCTGAACCCACAAACTCACATTCCCACTTCACATTAACAAGTACTCAGTGCGGCTTTTTCAGTATAGGATTGTTACAATGCCAATTAGTCCATGTGAATCTAAAACCCGTGAATCTAAGGTCATTCAAATCTGATTGAGTAAGGCACTCATTCAGATCATTCTGCCACACCTTGTTTTGCCTAACAATAAAACCCATTTAGAAGGCTTGTTATCTCCGTAAACAATGGAAGCATTAAAGATCAAATTGGTACCTACTATAGAAACACCAATATGAACAATTTGATCCAAACTACCCAAAATATCAACCTTCACCTCATTTGAATCCTAACAAAACCACCACCACAAAGCAAATTCATAATTATGCAAGCAAGACCGGTTATTTAAAGGGAAATTTAGAAACATTATCTTTATTTGATTCTTTAACTCAAGTTTCAACCAACCCAAAAAAGATCACCTTATGATATTGGATAAGACGACCCAATTCTGAATGCTTTAAGGGATCATTCAACCCTCTAATATTTGAACACCAATAATCATGAGAAAAAATAGGAAGTTGGAAACAAACAACACCCAATCACCTCGACTTACCCCTTCATGAGGGGCTAGACTTCTTTTTCCTTCGCTTTGAACCTGGGAAACTTTTCTTCATTTTCTCGAGGGAGTCTTTAGCCTTAACTACTAAGTGATTAACCCATTGATAATCAAGCTCGATGGAGTTTGAAACAATGGACTCACCGCCTCTGAAATTTCCTGATCACTACACTTTTCATTAGAATCAGTTGTTGTAGGTGCAACACCTTGCTCCTCCTGGACTCTATTTACGTCATGTATGGTCAAGGGAGTCTGAAAAGGAATCTCGTGAATGGTTTCACAAATGGCCATGTCAAAGGAATTATTATTCAATTCATCACCTAAAGTCTGGGGCCCCTTCACTCGATCACCACTTGGAAAATTCATATCAGAGGTCAACAATGAGATTGCAATACAATACCCATAGTTATTAAACTCGAACCGGCACGGCGGGTCGACCCGGGAGTCGGTGGTTGGACCGGTCCGGGTTTGTTAAAAGACCGGCCGGTGCAACGACCCGGCCAAACCCGGTCAACCCGACGCGTCGACCCATGACCCGGCGAACCCGAGCGAGACCCGGTGGTTTTTTTTTTCAAATGTGGTTTTTCTCCTATACCCCTCTTTTTTCATATTTTTTTAGTTGGTTATTAACACTTTTTAAAGTTCACTATATAAATATTAGAAAAATATTTTTTTTTCAATGTAGGATTTGAAACCCTTTACTATATATACTCCATGTTTCTAAGAAAAAAAATTATTTTTTCAATATGGGATTTGAAACCCTTTCGTATATATATTCTATGTTCACAAGAAAAAAGTTATATTTTTTCAATGTAGGATTTAAAACCCATTAGTATATATACTCTATGTTCTCAAGAAAGAAGTTATGTTTTTTCAATGTGGGATTTGAAACCCTTTAGTATATATACTCTATGTTCCCAAGAAAAAAAATTATTTTTTCAATAGGGATAAAAAAACTTTTTGGTTTAAATACTTCAACTTAAAATGATAACATAATATCTTTTTATTGTTGGATTTGAGGCCCTTTAATATATATACTCTATGTTCAAAAGAAAAAAATTATTTTTTTAATGTGGAATTTGAAGCCCTTTAGTATATATACTCTATGTTCACAAGAAAAAAGTTATGTTTTTTTAATGTGAGATAAAAAAACTTCTTAAAATATTATTTTAAACTTCTTTATTTACAACATGTATAGCCTACATTTACATGGATTTTTTCATATGAAATATTTAAATTTTAAATATATATTTTTAAATTTTTCGAGTTGACCCGGGTTGACCCATAAAACCCGGGACCTAGCCCCTTAACCGGATCAACCCTCGAGCCGGGTTTGATAACCATTACAATACCCTCACCTTGCCATTTAAACTGATTTTGCTTGCCATGTGTTAAACTAGTACCCACAACACCATGCGTCCCCTTAATCTCTTCTGCCTTGGGACAGGTTGCTAGAGTATGGCCAAAAACATTGCAACCACTACACTTTGGATGGAAGCCGAGGTACTCGATTGAAATAGCAATTAACATGCCATTTGGGCATAGAAGATCAAATTCCCTAACAGCATCCTCGAAGCATCTATCTCAACACGTACTCTTACGTAATTTAGCCTTTTGCGCATTAGGGTTGTGAGGTTAGCGTGAAAAGGGATCCCACTAGAAACGTAACTCGGCCCTTTAGTGGTCCAATATTTTAGGGGGACATTTTGAAGTTTAACCCAAACCAGAACTTTAGCTAAATCATCTTTAGAAAATTGCATATTAGGCTGCCAACGTTTAAGCACTAAGTGTCTATTTGCCATGTGTAGAGCTCTCTCTAAAACAGCAGCAACACAATCAACGGATGCAAAAAAAAAAGAGCAAAAAACCATTGACCGAGCATAGAACTATGGTCGGACAAAGAATTACGATATTAATGGGTCAAGCAACCCACACGCCAAGACATCAATTCCCGGAAAACTAAGTAAATCAGATTTAATAGAAGTGTGACACAAAGATAACTTGTACCTAGAGACCAGTACTATTGGGAACAGAAACATCCACCCAACAAATATTGATTCGTAAATGAGAAGTCTAAGGATGATGCCACAAAGTTAGTTGTTTTTCGATAAGTTGTTTTTCAGTTATTTAGAGAACCAAGGAAGGGAGATTATCCCACCAACACACAACAAGTGCGACAAATAAGAAGTTTTATTAATCTGAATTGTCTAACTTACATGTCTGGTTATGCCTTTATTTATACTGACTCTAGACTGAAACAAACCATAATGGACCCCTATGTAGACTTATATTATGCCTACTAACAATTAAACCCAAATAATATAAATAAACCCTAAACTAAGAAGGAAATAATAATAACAATAATAAATCTGAATTTAATATCCTACATATGATAGGATCAAATTTGCTGCCTTTTAGATGTCCCATATAAGCTAGGAGAATCAAATATGAAGTTGCCTCCTCTTTAGTTTTATTGTTTACAAAGTATTTGTAGCCGACTTAGAAACTAATTTAACAATAGATTCCTACTATAACAATGATAGAATAATTGTTTCCATACATCATAAGGATTCCACATTAATATGGAGTTCATACCACACATGGAAACTATGTTGTTGCCCATTAAATATCCTTGCAAAACTAGGAAATTTCAAAAACCAGATGCCACATCCTTGTAGGAAACAAATTCTATTCAAATAGGAAAAGTCCACAAGTCAAAAGGAAGTAAATAACAAAATTCATATAGCCTCTGTTGACGAGTATTGTGATGCTTTTTTGAACTCCGATTGATCTGCAATTTTAACCCAAGGTTAGGACAACATGTCAGGAGACTCCACGTAAATTTTCAGACAGATCCAATGGTCGGATTTAGAATTATAACTATTGTCGTGAAACTGGACAGTTGCGCATTTTATATCAGAATCTGAATCTGATTGTTTTTCCATTGCCTGGATTGTATCGTACATGGAATCCATTTCATATTTTATAACTGCAAGCTATTTATTATAATTAATATTAGATATTGTTTTCATGTAGTTGATACGCTCATCAAGTATGAGCAACTGTCATTATCAGCTTTCATGAGAAGTTGATATCTCATTGGTGCATAACATGTCTTGCCAGATCTATAGAATTCTTGTGTTTCTTGAGTTTCAGGATGAATATCCAATGTTATAGCCTCAAGCTATAGTTCCATTTGGATATCAGTTTGTGGTTCTTGAACTTTTTTAAATCCTATTTTCCTCTCACTACTTCCTTGAACCCCTTTTAAGAACAAATTGTTTCTCAAGAAATGTAGCATATTTTGAGACAAACAAATTTTGCTCAACAGAATGATAGAAATAATATCTAATTGTTTCTTATGGATATTCCGTATACTTATATTTATCCAACTTAGCTCCTAACTTTTCAAATACAACACACGTCACATAAACATTACATCCTTAGATCTTTAAGTATGATAGGTTTGGTCACTTGGTGATTCTTATTTTATTGATATGATGTAATCTACAAAGCCAAAAATTATAATGAATATTGATTACCTAATCTATTTCTCTTACTTTTTATATTAAACATGGGCATTTCTAAACCAAGTGTATATAAATTATTCATATAAATACTAGATCTATAATAAACATCTTTATTATAAAAGGAATAATAATTTTAAATCCATCCAAAGATATGTAAGAAATTGACACAATTTTTCTAAAAAATACTTGAACAAAATAATAATTATTAAGTTCTAGTATCATCCTACTTGGCAAAGTTAATGCAACAACCCTTGCTCCATTGACAACTCATAAGTCCATTTTACCTCTATTGAATCATAAACACACCTAAATTAAAAGCTTTAATAAGCTTCTTAGCTTTCACAGTTGTACGATAGTCTTTGCATAATCCTTCTTTAATGGCTTTCCTTGTAACAATGATGACAAGTACACTTGTCTTTCTTGATGCTCCAAATAGGCTTGTATGCATTTTGATACAAAGACTACAAGATCATGTCAACGCTTAACTCATAGTCCATGACAAAGACCAAGTAGCCTAATTTCTCAAAATAGCCATTCATTTTTTAAAACAAATAGGTGTACATAGAGGAATCCTTTGTCATGTTGCCGCGAAATAATTTCCTAAAGGTCTCATACCTCTCAATCCTACAGGTCACATCTAACAACTCTTCAAGATGTATAATTATAGTATGGACATCATATTCCTATGTTGTATTTGAGGTTTAAGCGATTTATCGGTTAACATTACACATGTAGTGACACGATCAAAAGATTGATGTCTTATCCCAAGTGCACGAGTGTCGAAGTAATAAATAACCCGGCAAGACCGGGATCGAACCATAAGGAGGTGAACTATATAAAATTATAAACAACAAATAAAAAGGAATTGAAGAGAAATTTTGAGATGTGATATTGATGTAAGGATTAAACAAGGATAAAACAATTGTCAAGTGCTATAAAATTATAAACAACAAATAAAAAGGAATTGAAGAGAAATTTTGAGATGTGATATTGATGTAAGGATTAAACAAGGATAAAACAATTGTCAAGTGCTTGATCGCTTTTTATGATCGGCTTGTTTTAACTCATAAATGCACGAGTGTGCGATGTAACAATTAACTCGGTAAGATCGAGGTCATATCCACAGAGAGCTAGATCTGGAAATTAAGCTAGGTAACAAAAAAACTCAAAAGAAATTAAATTAACAATAACTTGGTTGAAAATAATTGATGGATTTGTTTTCAAAGATGAAAAAGTGTAACTAGATTTTAAATGACAAGAAAAAGTAAGTCTTGGTCCAAATCAATTTTAATGGTGATGTATTGGTGATTCCTTCAACAGATATAAGATAACTCAACCTAATATCAACGATGGTGATATTAGATCGGAAGATATTACAATGAAGTTTAAAAAGATGAAGATTGATTATTGCTTAAGAATAAACAAGTACTTTCATATTAAATAAGACATTGAATCAAGCAATCTCTATACCAAAACCAAGGTTTGTGCATAAAAATTCAAGATTATAACATTACCTAAATGATTTCTAAAATTTCTTTGCAATAATAAAACATTCAGAAAGAAAATGAAAACATAGACATTAAGATTCATTCATATCTTAAAGAACTCACCTCAACCACCATCATCCTTGATTTGGATCCAAGAAAGAGATTAGCCAGCCATGATTATATATAAGAACACTTCAATACACATGAAATAACTTGAATCAAACTGAAATAATAAGTTTTACAAACTAAAGAACCGAAATCTACAAAGAAGATCACAACACAATTTTAGTAAAAATTCTAACACAAATCTGACTCTAACTTTGGACAGCAATTCGACACTCTTAGAAGCCTCCCCTGGAGATGGATATTAGAGACATATTTATAAGACATCTGAGTCAAACGTTATGGGCAAAACACCGAAAGATGTTCTGGAAAATCAAATCAGGCCGGCTTGGAGAACACTTTGGTGCACGTTTTTCTTCCTCTTTTATAAGCTGTCTCTTTCTTCCTTTTGACCTAAAATAATGTGACAATGTCCCCTCCAGCTTTCCATCCATGTGCTTGCCCTCTTGGATCAATGAATTACCCAAAATAAATCAAATGTTATTTGTTGTGTGGACATGTAAGATCATGGATTGTGCTTGGGCTGATTTGGAGGCTGATTTGAGGCTGAATTTAAGCATCAAATAAGGTTACAAATGTACCTATTATTTGGGTTAAGATTGACAATGAAACCTTGAGTGTTTGATGATTGAAATTTGCACACAACATAAGGCAAGTTTGGGCTTGAAATAAATCATATGATATTCTTTTCTAGAATTGGAATAGAATTGATTTTTGGGGCAAATTTGGAGCACTTATTTCAACCAAGATTTGCTTCAATTTTCAACTAAATTTCTCTTCAATTCTTTGTTCCGAATTCCGACGTTGAATTTTCTGAAATAATTCATTTAAGCTCCAAAAACCTATCGAAACATTAAAAAAAAACTTCATTACTAAAAGCACATCAATAATTATAAAAACCCCAAATAAAAACAATAAATACATATGTAAAATATAAGAGACTTAATGATACTTTTGATGCACAATCACACCCCCCAAGTTAGATTTTGCTAGTCCTCAAGCAAAACAAAACATAAAACCTTTGAAATAAAAAAAATAATAATAACATAATTAGGCTCGACTCATCACACTTAAAGGACCTATCATGCAAACATTGGTATCATTAACTTAGTGTACACAATAGCGAATAAAGAAAAATAAGCACTCACATTCTCTAAATCAAACATCCATACAAAATTCCAAATTCAATCGTATTTATCATGCAACCAACATAATTGATTCACGCGAAAACTCAACTTGTAATCTTTCATTCTCACTACTACAAACAAGGTAGCAAACTAGAGAAATATCTATATATATTTTTTTCTTTTTTCTTTTTTTCTCTTTTTTTTTAAAGATATTATTTATTTTTTTTCTTTAAGTGGTCACTTCCCTTTTGACGTGAATACAAATATTTGTGATGAATGCACCCGGTTACTCACAAAGTCACAAACTTAAAGTGCTTTGCATACTCATATTTCAAGCTGCCGTTTGACGTAAAGATAAACATTTGTGATGAATACCCCTAGTTACTGAGCAACTCAAAACATTGGAGTAGATAGAACTTTGTACACATTTATTTATTTATTTGTGTAATAATTATTACTCTATTTACTTAAACCTTGTTTAGGACTAGATCAAAAGGGATAATCACAAGTAAAGCATCACACTCATCTTTTATGCATAATCACACAACTCACACAACTTTTACAAGGAAAGATGTACTTCAATAATCTTAAAAAAAATATGCTATATCTTGCTTTATAAGATATTATCTATCCCAAATTAAAGCATGCAATGTTCAACACAATAAATGAATCCAAAAATATAATGTTGATCCTAAACAAGTCTCCTTCACATACGAATTCAAGTTTTTTTTTCTTCAAACAAGCATGATCTCAAGCATTCAACATAATCAAATATCTAAAATTAAGTTTTACATTATCCTCAAGGTAAAAAAAAAAAAAAAGAGAAGAAAAGTATAAAGATTAGAAAACTGTTACTCCCCTTTTTTTCAAGGATGAATGTCTGATTGAATTGGATATTAGCTGACTTCTTGCTTGATTTTTTTTTAACCTGCATATCACAACTAAAAGAAAACATCGATTTTTTTTTTTTTAAAATAAAGAACCTGACACCCCCCAACTTAAAATAAGGCATTGTCCCTAATGCATGAACAAGTAAATATAAGAGTTGGAAGAACAAGAAAAAAAAATAAAATAAAAAATAAAAAAACTCATTACTTTTGATACTACAATGGTATTGGATCTTCAAGATCCAATGTCTTAACTTCAGCCACAAAATTTTCAAGATAAGGTTTCAATCGATGACCATTTACTTTGAAAACATTTCCATTCTTAGGATTTTCTACCTCAAATGCACCATGCTCAGAGATGGATTTAATCACAAATGGACCAATCCATTTTGTCCTCGACTTCCCAAGAAAGAGATGTAATCGTGAATTATACAAGAGAACCTTTTGACCAACATGAAAGGATTTTCTAAAAATATGTTTATCATGCAAAGCTTTCATCTTATGTTTTGAAATTTTTGCATTTTCAAATGCATCATTTCTCCGCTCTTCTAATTCATCCAATTGAAGCTTTCTATTTTTGCCAACCTCGTTTTCATTGTCATTGAATTGTCGGATAGCCAAATATGCACGATGCTCAATCTCAACAGGGAGATGACAAAGCTTTCCATAAACTAGCCTGTAAGCAGTGCGATATGCCCACAAAGCATCAACTAGTCGTAGGGACCAGTCTTTATGGTTTGGATTGACTGTTTTCTCTAAAATGTTCTTGATCTCCTTATTTGCCAACTCAGCTTGGCCACTAGTCTGTGGATGATAGGGGGTACTGACCTTGTGAATTACACCATATTTTCTCATCAAAATCCCAACGGACTTTTACAAAAATGTTTTCCCCCATCACTAATCATAGCCCGGGGCATGCCAAAACGAGAGAAAATATTTTCTTTCAAGAATTTGACCACAACTCGATGGTCATTGGTTCGAGATGCAATGGCCTCCACCCATTTAGACACATAATCAACAGCTACAATGATGAATTGGTAACCAAATGAACTTGGAAAAGGTCCCATGAAATCAATCCCCCAACAATCAAATATTTCTAAAACAAGAATTGGGTTTAGGGGCATCATGTTACGCCTAGTGAGGTTACCTAGTCGTTGGCATCGGTCACATGCAACACAGAAGGCATGGACATCTTTGAACATGGTGGGCCAATAAAAACCACTCTGCAAGATCTTGGCAGTGGTTTTCTTGGAAGAGAAATGCCCACCACAGGCTAATGCATGACAAAAATTAATGACACTTGGAATTTCATGATCAGGGATGCACCGCCTAACAATTTGGTCAGGGCAGTATTTAAATAGGTAGGGGTCATCCCAAAAAAAGGTACGCACGTTGCGCAAGAATTTTTATTTGTCAAGTTTAGACAATGAGAAGGAATCTGACTTGTGGCTAGGTAATTTGCTATGTCAGCATACCATGGAGAACCAATGTAGGAAATAGTACCTGCACAAAATAACTTTTCATCAGCAAAGAATTTATTTATTGGAGATTCATCAATTGTGGTCTCATAGCTTGAAAGACGGGACATATGGTCAGCCTCTACATTCTCTACTCCCTTTTTATCTCGAATTTCAAGGTTAAACTCTTGGAGTAAGAGGATCCATCAAATCAAATGTGGCTTGGCATCTTGTTTTGTGAGCAAGTATTTCAATGCTGCATGATCAGTGAAAACAATAACAACAGATCCAACCAAATAAGTCCTAAACTTGTCCAATGCAAAGACTACAACTAAAAGTTCTTTTTCAGTTGTAGTGTAATTCAATTGAGCATCATTCAAAGTCTTGCTAGCATAATAAATGACATGAGGCTTCTTATCTTTTCTTTGCCCTAGAACAGCCCCTACTGCAAAATCACTAGCATCACACATCAGTTCAAATGGTAAAGACCAATCAGGAGCTTGCATGATTGGTGCAGTGGTCAACAACCCTTTAAGCTTTTCAAAAGCTTCTTGACATTTTGATGTCCAATCAAATTGGATATCTTGTGACAACAAGTTAGACAATGGTTTGGCAATGGTACTAAAAGAATGAATGAATCTTCGGTAAAAACCAGCGTGTCCTTAAAAGGATCTCCCATCTTTCACAGTCCTAGTGGTAGGTAATTTTTGAATGACTTCAACTTTTGACTTATCTACCTCTATCCCTTTTGAAGAGACAATGTGACCTAAAACAATGCCATGTGTCACCATAAAATGACACTTCTCCCAATTGAGTACAAGATTGCTCTCTTCACACCTTTGAAGAACTTTTTCCAAATGCATTAGACATAACTCATAAGAATCCCCATAAACTGAAAAATCATCCATGAAAACTTCTAAAAAAGTTTCCACCATGTCACTAAAGATACTCATCATACATCTTTGAAAAGTGGCTGGTGCATTACACAAGCCAAAAGGCATTCTTCTATAAGCATAGGTACCAAAAGGACAAGTGAAAGTGGTTTTTTCTTGGTCTTCTAAAGAAATCTCAATTTGGTTGTAACCTGAGTATCTATCAAAAAAACAATAGAAAGCTCTTCCGGCTACTCTTTCAAGCACTTGGTCTAAAAATGGAAGCGAAAAATGGTCCTTCCTGGTCACCATGTTCAACTTACGATAATCAATGCACATACGCCATCCAGTTTGGATTCTAGTTGGCACTAGCTCATTATTTTCATTCTTCACTACCGTAACTCCAGATTTTTTAGGGACAACTTGGGTTGGACTAACCCATTTTGAGTTTGCAATGGGGTAAATGATACCTGCATCAAGTAGCTTAAGCACTTCACCTCTCACTACTTCCTTCATGTTTGGGTTCAATCGTCTTTGCATTTGCCTCACAGATTTAGCCTCTTCTTCAAGATAGATTCTATGTGTACATAAAAGAGGGCTAATTCCTTTCAAGTCAGTAATTGTCCACCCAATTGCTTTCTTGTGTTTTCTCACCACTCTCAAAAGTTCTTGTTCCTGCTCTATGCTAAGTTTTGATGAAATCACAATAGGATATGATTCATCTTCCCCTAGAAATGCATACTTAAGATTACTCGGTAAAGGCTTCCTTTCTGGTTTATAAGGTTGGACAAGAGATGCCTCAACTTTCACTTGGGGTGAAATCAAAGGCTCAAACGATGGGGTCCATTGACCTATTGACATAATAGGCATTGGATCTAGATAAGTCTCGAGTTCTCTTACTTCCTCATCAACACATTCCAAAGAATATAATCTTTCATCATGAATTAAAGTTCTCTCCAATGGATCCTTTATCCAGGATATCATCAAAATATACTACAACAAACAGCCCAATATACTTCCTCAAAACATGATTCATAAGCCTCATAAATGTACTAGGCGCATTAGATAACCCAAACGGCATTACCATCCATTCATATAACCCCTGTTTAGTTTTAAATGCTGTTTTCCATTCATCTCCTTCTTTCATTCTAATTTGGTGATAACCACTCATCAAATCGACTTTAGAAAACAATGCAGCTCCATGCAACTCATCAAGCAAATCATCAAGTCTGGGTATAGGAAATCGATACTTAACTGTTATTTTGTTGATAGCGCGGCTGTCCATACACATCCTCATGGTACCATCTTTCTTCGGTACAAGCAAAGTAGGTACGGAACATGGACTAAGTGATTCTCGCACATAGCCCTTCTCTAAAAGCTCACCAACCTGCCTTTGAATCTCTTTTGCTTCCTCTGGATTACATCTGTATGCTGGTCTGTTAGGAAGTGAAGCTCCCGGCACCAAATCAATTTGATGCTCAATTCCACGAATAGGTGGTAACCCTTTAGGTAATTCATCTGGAAACACATCTTTAAATTCTTCAAGCAATTCCTTAATCTGTATTGGTAAGTCCAATCCTTCTACTTGTAGTAATTGCTTTGCCCAAATCATGAAAACAACCCCTGCTGAAGCTAATGCTTGTTTGATATCTCCTTTTTTGGCTAACAACAGCCCCTTACGTGATTTGACCTCATTTTGTTGGCTTCGTATCTGATCCTCTCTAACCTGTTGAGAACTCAATGGTAACAAGTTCACCTTCTTTCCATTCAGCATAAAAGAATAAGTGTTCTTTCGTCCATTGTAGGTCACATCCTTATCAAACTGCCATGGACGACCCAACAACAAATGGCTAGCTGACATCGGCGCAACGTCACACAAAACCTCGTCATGATAGGTTTTAATGGAAAAAGGTACACGGACTTGCTTTGTCACCCGAATCTCCCCATTCTCATTCAGCCATCGCAAACTGTATGGCTTGGGATGTGGAAGGGTAGTTAGACCCAATTTCTCCACCAAGGTAGTTGAAGCAACATTAGTGCAACTTCCATTGTCAATGATCATCCCACACACCTTATCTCGAATCTGACATCGAGTATGAAAGATGTTCTCGCGTTGCTCATCACTAACGTCAATTTGTGCATTCAGAATCCGTTGTACAACCAACAAATCTCCAGCCATAACTAAGTTTATCAACCTGAATTCCAGTAAGCCTTTCTTCTGTTTTTTGGGCTCCTGCCTTAGATCGCAACTGATGCTCTGATACCAGATGATGTGCCGTGAATGATTCGAAAATCGGCAACAATGAATCTGACGAAAATGGATGAAGGATGGGTCTGGTTGTGTTGTCTTTCTTTTGGTGTTTAGGCTGGATTATAGTGATTTCAAGGTAAATAAGATGGAGGATAGACTAGAATGATACTTTGATAAGTCGATCTGGACGCCACAAAGATCAATCTAGGATTTCGACGCCACACTCTTTGTGATTGAAGAGTGATAAGTCAGGTAGGGTTCTTCACAAAATCAATTTGGAAGAACAACTATTAATTCTGTGAATTAAGTTTCAAATCTTGGCCAAAAGTTCTTTATTACATATTCTGATACTATATTTATAATTGGAACATCCCTCCAAAGTTAGGAATAATTCAACATGACAGAAGTCAAGCCCAAAAAACAGACTTTGACAAACTAACCTAGACAAATTAACTAGCACACGTTTTTTGACCTTTCTAACACAAACAGACCAAATTTAAAACAACCATATCTTCTTACACAAAAGTCCAATACAATCATGGTTTGACAATCTAGAAAGAACACGTTCTGAACTTGAAATCCACCTTGATTAGTCTTGTTTTCACATGCAATGGATGACTTCAAATTCGGGTTCAAATTCATTTGCTGTTCTGACCATAAACAGCATCAATTCCTTCACTTATTTGCATATCAACCCAAATTCGAGTAGCCCAGCATCAAAAGAACAATTAAGGGCTTTTCTCATCTCCAAGTTCCAATTGTAGGCCAATAAACATCCTTGAACCAATTTCAAACTGATTGCTAATTTTTAACTCTGACGCAGCTTCAATCATTCCAATTTGACTCGTCAAGGCCCTTTGTAGTTGTTTCGCTCTCGCTCTTGTCATTGGACCATCTGAATCCTCTTGCACATTAGTTTTAGCCTTACAAGATGGATTATAATTCCCATGATGCACATCATAACTCCTTGAGTTCCTTAATTCCATCCAAATAACTGAAGACCATTTCCTTGACTCTAATGGAAACACCACCCAAAATGCAGTCTCAACTTTTATTTTAACCATTTCTCTATATTTTTTAGAAGATCCTTCCCATCTCAAAGACAAAAATGATAAACGTCTTTCCAATCTTAGATGTAAAAAACTCAATGACTTCTAATAGTAAAAAAAAAAAACACTTTCCTCGTTCGTGTCATTCTCCGAGAAGATTCAAACCCACCTTTCTGGAAAGAAAAATTCATTATTGGATTGTCAACCCTTCTAGGAGAAAGGGTTAGGAACAAAATTAAAGATATTTTTGTCTCCAAAACAGTCCCTTATGGCTAATTAACATATGGGGAACTTGTTAGTTTTATCCAAAAAGAAGGTTTTAAGATTTGTCAAGACTTTAAACTTAAAAAACACCTCAAGTGGGAGATGAGAAGAACTCGATAAGATCTAGGTAGCTTTTGTCAATAGTTTGATTTGTCCCTACCAAATCTAACCTGTAGGTTTATGCTCCAAACCTACCACTTCAAAGCCAAATAAGCCACTTCATAAAAGAATAGCCCACAAATATAGAAAACATTTCTATAGCAAAACCAAGCCTTACTACATAAAGACCACTAAAATACCCACAAAACCTTTCTAGTTTAAATCAAAACCCAAGCCAAGATTTGACCCAAAAAACATTACTTGTTATAAATTCTGTTGGATCAATACAAAATCACATGAACTACATTTAGAAGAGGTAGTCATCCATCATATCCAAAGGCTTTTGATTGAGACATTTGATTCTGAATCCAACCTATCAGATCCTTCTAAAGAGCTTTTCCAAATAGATAGTTAGCAACATCCAGTTCTAACTCAGAAACAACAAACCACACAACTTCAAAATAAATACATGTTCTAACCCAAGATTAAAAGTTTATTCTTGATGGCGTACCTAAACAAACTTCTAAGTTCTTTCAATAGTTCAGAAACACCACAGCTTGTCTGAAGACTAGCCCAATTGTCATCAACCAGTACGTTTACCAAAATTCTCAATAAAAGGAAGAAACCCAACTTATTTTTACTATCCCAAATCTACAATCTAAAAGCAAAATCATTAAGACTGAATTACAAAACCTCAAACAAGTCCAACAAAAAGACTATTATTTTACAACACCTTCTCTCAAAATTAGCAATATGATTCTGAACCACAAACAGAAGACCAAACCCTAGAGAATCATGCATTATCAAACATTAAGCATGTTCCTAAAGATTTTCTGCATGTTTTAGCTCAAATTACTTTATCATATATATATATATATATATATATATATATATATATATATATTAATAGAAGTTGAAGGCAAGATTCTAGAAATGGTCTCACTAATGACGTTATCTAACTATAAAAACCTTATGTACATGATAGGAAATAGACCTGGTTGCAACATAACATGAATCATGGCTGATCAAGTGTAATTTAATCTCTCAAATTGCATCCTTTTTACCGTTGATAACTTTTTTGGGCAAAAACTTGACTTTAGGAAACATAAAATGCGAATTAACCATCATCTTTCCACTTATTCAGTTGCAATTCATTTTTTTTCAAGTTCAGGTTCGATTGCATTGTCACTGATAGAGAAGATGTCACAAACTTTCATACGGTTAGGAAAATCGCTGAAAATTTCTTAGGGTTGTCGGCATACCACTTCGCCTACGACAAGCTTCGATGACTGAAAAGTTTAACAAGCCTTTCATTTTCCAACTGCATTTTGGAGCCTTCAGATAAGTCATGAACAGATGTGATACCGTCGTCACGAACGTATTTGATGATGACTCAGAAGAGGGCCAAGTCGACAACACCCACATCGATGCAGAAACACCTCTCACAGCAACTTTCGACAAGCTTGGTAGCCGCAGCTTCGAACTCCAGCGCTCCTCCATTAACCCCATCATCTCCAGCAATCCTTGACCAGCCTTGCACTGACCCAACAACTTCAATAAGTGAACCACCAGCTGCATCAATCTGTACCACTCCTCCTTCACCGAGCCCAGCAACACCAGCAATCCTTGGCCCACCTTGCGCTGATCCAGCATCTTCTTCACAACAGCAGCAGTCCTCACCGCTCCATGACATCCTCCAAATCATCTGCCACCCCCCCCTTTACTCAAAATCAGATTAGATGCAAAATCAGCTTTTCTACACCTGCTTTTGTTTGAGTTAACAAGCTTTATTTATCAGAGAAGTAATTGATGTCATGCTAGCTTTAATTAATAAGAAAACTCAAGATATATTTGCATAAACAAAAAGGAACTAAGGGAAGGAAAACATGGATTGGTCAGTTTGGAAGCATGTACTGTAATATTCTCACCACATTACATTACCCTGATTTAGGTTCTTTAGAAATCAATAACGGACCCTTATATTGTCTTGATTTTACTTCCATATTATATATCTATTCACATTTTGTGTCGGCTCTTTATTCCTGCTATTGTCAATGAGAAAAAAAACATCCATGTAAACAAGTTAAATATATTCACCTTCTCCTTTTCTTTCTAGGATTAATGAGCAGAACATCCATGCAAACAAGTTAAAACATCCATGAAAGGCTATAAATAAGTCTTGAATCAGTTCTACAATAATTTCTTTCCTTCCTTTCTTCTCATGGCAGAACATGGATTTAATATCATGGGCTTTATTTTATTTTGTTAGCTACACCCCAAGACTTATTTGGGCTTAATTAATACTTTATTTTCAGTTAGAATCCAAGACTTGTTTAGATCAGGTTATGGGCGTTTTGGTTTAGGGTTTTTGGATCAATTTTTAAGTGGGTCAAATCAATCCATTAGGGTTATATTTTCATAAGTATTTAAACCCCTGTAAAGCCTAAAGATGAGACTTTTTTTATCAATAAGAATTCATAATTAAAAAAAAAACTTGTGTGAGAGTAATCCTTATATTTTTCAGTTCTTGAACGAATTGAATCTGACTTATTAAAGAACAACTGGCTTTGTGGTATCCTTCAACTTCATTCCAATAGTGTTGGTGTCTTGAGATTAGTTTTCATTGTGTCAAACTAATGAAAACTAATCAGATCTATTGTGTCTTGGTATCCTTCAACTTCATTCCAATAGTGGTATCAGATCTATTTCGACTTTCCAAAATCATATTTAAATCTTGATTATGTTGCGTGATCATGAGGTTTGTATCAGTTGGTATTAGAGCTAAGCTCCGAAACAAAGTCATATCCTTCTGTTATTTTTGTTTTCTTAGTGTTCCTTTTATGTTTTTCAATGTTTGCATATTTCATCTTCTTCTTTGTGTCTCCGGCATCTAAGCAAAAAAAAAGAAGAAGTAATATTTCATCTTGTTACTGTCTCTAATCATATCAGTAGCATAAAAAAAGGGAAAAGATTAGATGAAATTTGAAGGTTGATTCAATTCTGCCGAATAAACACTTATCTTAGTGAACCATATGCAAACCACCTCATAATCAATTGAAAATTCCTGTTTTATCTACTGGGGGGTGAGATCGCATGATTTAAATGTGGTCTTATTTTCATATCGTTTGCTTGAGGTTTTTCTTCAAGTTTCATTTTGTCGCAAATTGATCATACAAGGGGTGTTCCTACCTAGACATAAGAGAACAACCTATAAAATGAGATGTGTACTTTACTTGATATCAGAATACCAAATATTGACTTTGCGATCATTCCGATATCGTTTGGTCTGGGTTTCAGTTCTAGAACGTAAAAATTACATAACAAGTCAATTTGCGTCAAGTTCCAAAACATCCTTACTGTTTGTTTTCATCCAAATCTTTATGTTTCTATTATAATAAGGTTATTTAGGAGTTAAGTAATTGTTTTTGCTATTTTTCACTTCTGTACGAATTTGCAATTGGGTTATTTAGGAGTTAAGTAATTGTTTTTGCGTAACTGCTACTTATGGAATCATATTCGTTTTTTTTGTTTTACTTTGTTTTCAGTATATTTATTGATTCTTGAGTCAGAAAATGATAATTGAATTGCACTATGAATGCAAGTTGTGAGGTAAAAGGTGTAGTGAGCTTATTAAAGTGAAAAGCCTTGATTTTTGTGTGAAACACGAGAGGTGTGAGGATGTATTTTGTGCTACGAACCAAATTTTATAGATTCAAAGAATGTTTGAAAACAACAAATCAGCGACACAAAACGCTGTGTCGCTGACGTCGCTTTCCAATTGCGAGCCATAAGCCAACAACTCAAACTCATGTTTAGTATGTACAAGGATCTGAAAGATGAGGTGAATTCAATAAAGCAGCAATGCAATTTCAGATACAAATCTCTATAATAGTGGTTAGGCACAAATCGCCTTCTCATCAACACTTTCATCTCCTCCCACGATGCTACTGGCCTCTCTCCACTCCTCCTTCTACTAATAACATTTTGATCCCACCAAATCAATGCATAATCCGTGAATTCGATGACTACCAATTTCACTTTCTTTGCCTCCGAATAGTTATGGCAATCGAAAATCTAATCCACCTTTTTCTCCCACTCCAAATATGCCTCGGGATCTTTTTACCTTAAACAGAAGGTATTTTCAGTTTGATAGCATCCAAATCACCATCTAAATCAGCATGTCCCCCAACACTACGGAAATTTTCCCTTTGGCCGAATTGACCCCTAGTTCTATTCCCATAATCCCATCGGTTTCTAGGCTGCCGAAAACCTTCCCGATGGCCTATGGCCTCATCCTCAAAACCACCATCACCAATATCATCAACGGCCTCCTCAAAATCCTCATAATCAGCCCACCTTGGCCTTTCGGCCCTACTGCCATTGTTTGCTTTCGGTTCAGACCCAAGCTTCCTCACATTTTGGATGCTTGTACCAGCCTCGTTACCACGTTTCTCCACCCTATCAAGTCTGTCACACACGTTTCCCACTACAAAATTCATCCTCTCCATCATCTGCGTCATGGCTTCCATTTGGAACGTAAGTTCTCCCTCGGGATGGGGTGGTGTGTTGTTTTGATCTGACATGATAGTACCTGCAAACATTGGTTAGTGGTAAAAAAAAATTATCCTCACGTCGCTCGTGTTTCGCTCAATCACTCTTAATGTCCTCACACGCTCACACCTCTCGTCTCACTTTCTTGCGGTTCTTGCGAAATTGAAACCAACACCAAATAAAACCACCTTGGCAGCGCAATCCAAATATATATATGATTCAAGAAGCAATAAAAACTAGAAAACAAGCAAAACAAAACTGCGATGATAGTCTCGCGAGTAACAAGCGAGTCTATCCGAAATATGAATGAAACTGAAGACTTGAATAAAAACAGAACCAAAAAATATGCAAAATCATGAAACAACACCCAAATATGTTGGATATAATGAAAATAAACTGCAAGAAATGAAAACAACAGAATGCGAGCGAATTTCAAAAGTTGACGCAAAACAGACTCGTTTACGACGAGTTAAGTCCGAATCTGGAACCTAAAGTAAATGATGTCCAATTGAGTTAAATTTCATATATAGTGTGATAGCAACCCAAATAGACAGAATATAAATTTTGAACAATTTACGACAAGGTTTGATATACTGACGCAAAAACGTTATGAATCAGACCTGATTAGACCCGAATTTGAAACCCAAAGAAAACGATATCAAATTGACCCCAAATTTGATATGTGGTGCGATTAGGACCTCAGTAATTAGAGTATCCAATTTGAGCTAATTCCGAGTTGATTTGATCCAATTTTCTCTTGTTTAGTTTTCTGCAGCAGAATCCAATAAACGTCTTTTTGAACGATTTTTTTTTTTGCTTCTCTCTTCTCTTTTCTCTTTTTTTTTATGCTACTGATATATTTTGAACAATAACAGAATGAAATAGCTAAATTGTTTTTTTATTTTTTTGATATGCTGCAAAATCAAGGAGAAGAAGAAAAGTGGACACTAAGGAATTTCTTTGCGGACACAACAAGAAACGAAAATTTTAGAAGCATATAACCTGATTAATGGAGCCAAGCTCTGATACCAAATGATGCGAACCTCATGATCACGTGGTCACGCAACCCACACGCAAAGACACCAATTCCCGGAAAGCCAAGTAAATCAGGTTTGATAGGAGTGTGACACAAAGATAACTTGTACCTAGGCACCAGCACTATTGGAAATGGAAACCCCCACCCAACGAATATTGATTTGCGAACGAGAAGTATAAGGATGACGCCACGAAGCCAGTTGTTCTTCGATAAGTCGTTTTCAGTTCTTTAGATAACCAAGGAAGTTTATTGATCTGAAAATTGCGTAACCTTACATGTTTGATTATGCCTTTATTTATACTGACTCTAGACTTAAAGAAACCCTAATGGACCCCCCTTAGGTGGACTTATATGAAGCCCACTTACAATTGACCCAAATAAGTAATAATAACCTAAAAACTAAGAAGAAAATAATAAAAATAATAAAAATCCGAAAATTACCATATTAAATATGCTAGAATCAGATTTGTCACCCTTAAGAAGTCTTACATAAACTAGGAAAAATCTGATTTGAAAAATTTGTGTTGCTGCCCCCTTTCCTTTGATGTCCTTGATTAGCTTGGATTTCCTTGTTTAACTTCGACAAATAAGAAAACAAATTTCCTCCTTTGTTGCTGATTTAATTACTTTTCTTTCTATGTTAGGAAAAGCATTAAATAGTCCTCCCCTCTTTAGAAATAAGATATGGCCAACTTCCTTACTTAATTAGGAGAATAAATTGCTGACTTTTTATCCTTGTAGCATTAGGAACAAAACAAGCCTAACAAGGCTGGTATTGGGCCGGACATATCAACCCCTTGTTCCACACGAATTGGGCTCTTCTTGGACCTGAACTAGATGAATTAAAGGTTGTCCATCATGCTCTTTAAATGTCCCAAGCCCCTCTAGGTCCCATCTTGCTCCATAAGTTCTGAACAAGCCCATTCAATGCTTCCTTAAGCTTCTTTGCCCTAGCTCTTGTGATTGGCCCAATTGGCACCTCCAATGGGTCGTTGGCATGATTACACTTGGTGTTGGACTGATCCGCATCAGAAACTTCCTTCTTTGTTGATAAATATTCTCGTAAAAATAGGTAAAATAATGAACAAAATTTCTTTGAATTTTAGGAGAATATTTTACTGATTTAAGTTTTTGTAGAATTAGAAAATCAATCCCAAACAAATCTGATATGATCCTAACATCTTGATTAACCCAAGCCAACTTTGAACTCTAAGAGGCCCAAACCCATATTCATTAATAGGGACCAAACCAGACCCAAATTACACTAAATAAACTTTCCTTACTACCCACAAAATCTCATGCATAGCCTGTCCTGATCTGGCTGAATTATCTACCAAAAGAATTGGGTCGAACTCATCATCCATAAGAACCTCAATCTAACCGAATGCATCCCTAGATAAGGACCCATCATGAAAAAACCCAAGGTTGAACCATATATTGAACCATATCAACAACCAATTTCAAACACATAATCGAATGCTTACTATAAGGAATCTAAGGCTAAACCTAAACCGTATCAATAATGCTGCCCCAATGATCCTAGAACCAATATGACATTAAATACCACCAACTCTTCTTTCCATGTGTAGCTAGGATAAATAAGAAATTCTTGTAACAAAAGGATTTTGGAACACTAATGAATTCTTGCCACACTTGGAAATTATGTTGCAGAATTGTAGGAAATTTCTAAAACAAGCTGTCACATCATTGTAGGAAAATGATTCTTGTCAAATAGAAAGTCCATAAGTAAAAAAGAAGTCAGTAAATAACAAGACTCGTATGCCTGTTTTGTCATATATCTCAAGTCCTTCTTGAACTCTAATTCACTTGAATGTTTACACTAACATAGAAAAATACCTCTAGAATCTTTTGGTAAAGTTTCAGCTCGATCCAATGATTTGATTTGAAGTTTTGCTCAACAATGTAAAATTGAAAGGTAAAAAATTTTACGCCATAATCCGAATCTAACCTTACTTGGATCGTATCACCTATGCTTCCCTTACCAAAGAAAATGAATGTTTGATGTTATTTTTATAGCTTATGCCACTACTATTCATGCACATTGAATTTATTTTGCACTTGCACAACAAGAATCATGCACTATTGGCAATAACATTCTTCTCCGATGCCCATAAACTTTTGTCTTTATGTTCAACCTTCATAATGCAGTGTTTTTCCACTTGCTTTGTCTATTGTCATTCCTTCCACCATTTGTTGAATGAATTGGACTTTGGCAACTGATTTTCAAACATTTTAGTCTCTTTGCTTTTGAGATCTTCTTTGTGGATGATTATTGCAAACAACAACAACAACAATAATAATGCAGCTGCACACCTGCTTCTTTGGATCCCTTCCCATTCCATTTGTCATTCCTACAAATAACGTTTCACTTTCAACAGATCAGGGAACCCTTCCAAAACCGAACGATTTGGACAGCCTACAGATCATCCCCCTTGACCCTTTATATATTAAAATATGTAAAGGGTCAAGGGGGATGATCTGTAGAAAATACTACGCGGTACCCATCCTATTGCCTGGACCAAACTCTAATAATGATCTTCGAACAAACAAAATCTGTTTTTTTTTCTTCTACTTTTGTGTTCGATATGCAACTAAAGCTAATCACACTTTTTTATCCATTTGGTTCACCTTTACTCTCTTTGTAACATACTGCTTTCACCACTTCTTAAAGAGAGAAAGAGAGAGAGTGTGGTGCTGTCGGAGCTACATCTACTCCGTCCACCGTTGGATTGTTCTCATTTCTGACTATGTTGTTCCTTCCAACCTTCTCTCAACATTGACCGAACGGATTTGTTATCCAATCAACGAGGTAAGAGATATTGTTCTCGCAATATTTCTACTATTCTGCATTTTCAGTTCTGGAACTATGGAGAAGTGGTGAAGTTGCAGCATAGTGAATGGATTTTCTTCATGATTTCTCTTATGGCTGTCATAGACATGAAGGCCTTTGCCATATGTGAAGATTAAATCACAGTTCTTTGGAAAAAGTTTCATTTTTCTTGCTAGTTTCATAGTGGTTTGTCATAGCTTGATCTCCTTCGTTCACCGTTGGATCGTTACCATGTTTGAGTATGTTGTTCTTCGGAACCTACTCTACATCTTGACCGAACGGATCATTGTTACAATCAGTGTGCTGGGAGATATTGGCCTCGTAATTCTCTTCTTCCTTCATGAACTAATCTGCATCTTGTTGTTTCTGAGTTAGGTTGCTGTTATTTCTGAGCTTAGGTTGCTTCTTGGACTCAATTTATCTTCTTAGAATTTTGTTCTCTCTAGTATTTGTTTGCTACCATAATGTCTCTATGCTCTTCTGTGGAAAATGTTCCAATGGTTAGCTCTAACATTGAACAACACAATCAAGTTAAGTCTGGACATATATTAAGATTAGAACTGCAAGATATGTTAGTATAGAGAAACACTCTATTGTCCAAGCTTCTAATGTTGTTCCAGAAATGAACCATGTGTTGGGTTCTAAAGTTGATGAGGTGAAGGTAGGGTCTCATCAACAATAGCAACTAAAACTTAGACCCAAATTGAATTTTTTAAATGCTTTGAAGGGTTCTGATGTTGATGACAATGAGGGTAGCAAGACCCTTGGCATTAGTTCAGTCCGTAATCTGCACTTTGCTCCCCCTACTATGACTGATGGTCGTGTGATAATAGCTCCTCCACTTGATGTGTTTGAAGATGGCTGCGAATTTTGGAAATCCACCCTAGTTGGTCATTTTGTGGGGTAGAAATTATCGTATCCCGTGGTTTATTCTATTGCCAAAAGAATATGGAGCTCCTACGGTCTATCAGAAGTTTTGTCTTCGGATAATGGTTTCTTCATCTTCAATTTTGATTCTGTCGATCATGCCACTAATTTGCTGGAAAGAGCCCTATAGCACATGGCAAACAGGCCTTTGGTGCTTAAACGTTGGCAACCGAACATGCAATTTTTGAAAGATGATTTGGCCAGAGTTCCGGTATGGGTTCGGCTGTATAATGTCCCTCTCGAGTATTGGACTATTAAGGGGTTGAGCTGTGTAGCGAGTGCTATTGGAGTCCCCCTTCATGCGGATCATACGACATTGTTGCGTAAAATGCTTAGTTACGCAAGAGTTTGCGTTGAGATAGATGCTTCGAAGACGTTGGTTAAGGAATATGATCTTCGCTGTCCAAATGGGTTATTCATAACAATTTTAGCTGAGTACGAATGGATACCGTCGAAGTGTAGTAATTGCAATGTCTTTGGACACACCACAGCGCTATGTGCTACTAATAACATTGATAATCTTAAAGTGGTGGTAGAGGGTAAGAGGAATCTAGGAGCTATGAACTCTAAATCTGAGAATAACAAGCAGAATCAGTTTCAGTGGCAGGTAGTTGGTAAACGAAACAAGGGTTCTGTGAGTGGGGAGAATGCTCCCTTGGCATCTAAAGTGGGTAATTGTAATGAGAATGGTTGTTCAACATCTGGTATACATATGTCTGATTGTAATATGATTGATCATGCGGCATCAGATGTGCGCAATGCTGCTTGTCATGAAGATGAAAATCCTTCCTCTCCTCTTGTCTTGAAGAGTTTTCGAGAAGACATGAAACAGGAGCAAGGGGCTGCAAATACTGCTTTAGATCAAGATATGGACGCAATGGGAGGTGATACAGATGGGGAACAAACCGATAAGGAGTTAACGTCAACGATCCTGACAACCCCTCAAACCCTGAATTCCACCAAAAGCGAAACTGTTAATCAGTTAGCTATTAAGGCTAGAGACTCTCTAGAGAAAAAGAAAAAGGGTTCAAAAGCCTCTTCAAAGAAGAATAAGAAATCTGGCTCCTCTCCAGGAGGCACGTCAATGTAATCTTTGTGTTGCTATTTGTACTCCTCTCTATTTTCGTATGATTATTGGATGTTGGAATATTAGAGGTTTGAATGATCCTATAAAGCATTCAGAATTGCGTCGGCTCATCCATCAAGAGAGGATAGCTCCTTTTGGTCTGGTTGAAACTCGAGTTAAAGACAAGAATAAAGATAATGTTTCTCAACTTCTTCTGCGTTCTTGGTCCTTCTTGTATAATTATGATTTCTCTTGTCGTGGGCGTATTTGGGTTGTTGGAATGCTGATACGGTGAAGGTGGATGTTTTTGGAATGTCAGACCAGGCTATTCATGTTTCTGTCACTATATTAGCTACCAATATCAGTTTCAATACTTCAATTATTTATGGAGACAATAATGCTTCCTTACGTGAGGCATTATGGTCTGATATAGTGAGTCGTAGTGATGGATGGGAGTCACTACATGGGCTGGTACTATGGACAGATTGGATACATGTATTCGAGAAGCGAAAGTAGATGATCTTCGGTATTCAGGTATGCATTATACTTGGTCGAACCAATGTCCTGAGAATCTGATTATGCGGAAACTAGATAGAGTGCTTGTCAATGAGAAGTGGAATTTGAACTTCCCATTCTCGGAAGCAAGATTTTTGCCTTCGGGTATGTCAGACCATTCTCCTATGGTGGTAAAGGTTATTGGCAATGATCAGAACATAAAGAAACCATTCAGATTCTTCGATATGTGGATAGATCATGACGAGTTCATGCCCTTGGTGAAGAAGGTATGGGATCAGAATTCGGGGGCTTGTCCAATGTATCAGCTGTGTTACAAACTAAGAAAGCTAAAGCAGGAATTGAAACTTTTCAATATGACACACTTCTCCAACATTTCAGATAGAGTTAAAGATGCAAAAAACGAAATGGATAAGGCTCAACAGGCTCTGCATACAGCGCATGAGAATCCAACTTTGTGCATGCAAGAAAGGGATGCTGTTCATAAATATGCTGAAGAGAGTTTTTTCAAACAGAAGGCAAGGATACAATGGCTTAGCTTGGAGGATCAGAATACTAGCTACTTTCACAAATCAGTAAATGGAAGACAGAATAGAAATAAGCTTCTATCACTTACAAGGGAGGATGGAGAGGTTGTCGAAGGACACGAGGTAGTCAAATCAGAAGTAATTGCATACTTCCATCGTGTGTTAGGAGGGGATCAGATGCCTAGGGTTCTGAACGAGGAAGTGATGGAATCGGCAATTAACTTGAAACTGTCGTCAACGCAACAGCATGTACTCGCACAAGATGTAACAAGGGAGAAGATTAAGCATGCTATGTTTAGTTTGAAGAACAACAAAGCCCCTGGTCCGGATGGCTTTAACGCAGGTTTCTTCAAAAGAATGTGGCACATAGTTGGGGAAGATGTAATCAACGCTGTTAGATCCTTCTCGTGGATCGAATCACCTCTAAAGTTCGACATTGGACTTGTAGAACACTCTCGTATGCAAGACGGGTACAACTGATTAATTCAGTCTTATTTTCCATACAGGTCTATTGGGCATCTCTCTTTCTCTTACCTGGGCAAGTAATTAAAAATGTGGAGCAAATTATGAAATCCTTTCTTTGGTCAGGTTCAGATATGAGAACTACTGGGGCTAAAGTGGCTTGGGATCAGGTATGTCTTCCAAAAAAGGAGGGGGGCTAGGAATAAAAAGGATAACAGAATGGAACAAGATTGCTTTGTTGAAACACATTTGGAACCTGTGCAATGACTCAAATGGCTCAATATGGTCTACTTGGATCAGATCCAATCTGTTGCGAGGTAGGAATTTCTGGACAATCAAGACGCCACAGAATTGCTCTTGGGTTTGGGAAAGATTCTAAAGCTCAGATCCTTAGCATGGCCGAAGATGAAGTACATCATAGGAGATGGAATGACAACCTCTCTATGGTTTGATAATTGGCATCCTCACAGCCCACTCGCGGATTCTTACGGGGAAAGATTCATCTATGATTCAGGTATGGCCAAGAAAGCGAAGGTGAATGTGCTAATTCAGAACTCAGAATGGAAAACTCCTACCACCCAAGCTACGACGTGCTTATTTGAAATTCTTGTCAGTCACTACCTCTATACAGTGTTGTTGGAGAAAGGTGTTAGCAATAAGGGAATTCCGAAGGCTTAAACAAGAGGCTACTGAAGTCGCTACTAATCCTATTCAAGATTCGAGGGTGAATCTTCTTGAAGAGGGAAGGAATGATACGGTTCAGCCTTGTGATACGACCCAAGTAAGGTTAGATTCGGATTTTGGCGTAAAAAGCGCAACAGTCCAGGTTTACGGCATCAGTTATAATTCTCAATCCGACCGTTGGATCGAGCTACAATTTTATGTGGACTCTCCAAACATGTTGTCCTACTATGGGTTAAAATTTCAGGTCAATCGGAATTTCGAAAGGCACCACAATACTAGTCAACAGAGGCTGTATGAATTTTGTTATTTACTTCCATTTGACTTGTGGACTTCCTATTTGGTTAGGATTCTTTTCCTACAAGGATGTGGCAGCTGGTTATGGGAATTTCCTAGTTCCACAAGGATATTTAATGAGCTGCAATATAATCTCCAAGTGTGGCAAAGATTCATTAATGTTTCAAAATCCTTTTCTTATAAGGATTCCTTATTCATCCTAGCTACACAAGGAAAGAAGGGCTGGTGGTATTTAATGACAAATTACTTATTTTTATTGTTTTATTTTGTTAGCTACAGCCTAAGGCTTGTTTGGGCTTACTTAATACTTTGTTTTCAGTTAGGATCCAAGGCTTGTTTGGATTAAGTTATGGGCTTTTCAGTTTAGGGTTTTGGGTCAGTTTTGAGTGGACCTCATATAAGTCCACATAAGGGGTCCATTAGGGTTAATTTTTCAAGAACTATTTAAACTCATGTAAGCCAAAATTTTGGCAGCTTTGATGATAATCACTTCTGAAGTTTTCAGTTTTAACGTGTGAGAGTGATTCTTGTATTTTTCAGTTCTTGAACGAACTGAATCTGACTTATCGAAGATTAACTGGCTTCGTGGCGTCATTCTACTCAATCCAATAGTGTTGGTGCCTTGGGGCAGGTTTCCAATGTGTCACACTTCTATCAGACCTATTTCAGCTTTCCGGGATCAGATCTTAATCTTGATTGTGGGTTGCTACCACGTGAACATGAGGTTTGCATCAATGCATATAATAGAAACTCGCCCACTAATACTCATTAGCATCCCTACTCCTTTTGGGTCATTGCAATTGTTATTCTGAGTTGTTTGACCATAAAAATCATTTATACTTTGATAATTTGGACCTTCTACAAGTACAACCAATCATAACAGTTCGAGAAAATTGAATGGTTAAAATAATAATGCTACACCAAAACATGTATTTAACCACTTAGGCTATTAAGCAGACCAATTGATACGATCCAAGTAAGGTCAGATTCGGATTTTATCGTAAAATTTTTTTATCCTATTTTACGCTTTTGAGTATAACTCCAAATCCAACCATTAGAGCGAGCTGAAACTTGACCTGAAGATCCCAAAGGTATTGGTTTATGTTGGGGTAAAGTTTCAAGTGGATTAAAGTTCGAGAAGGACTTGCAATATAGGTCAGAACATGTATTAATTAATATTTTAGAATCTTTTTCTTATAAGAATTCCTTATTCATCCTAGCTATACAAGAAAGAAGGGCTGTTGGTATTTAATGACATATTAATTATTTTTATTATTTTCTTTCATGTTTGGTCTTAATTCATATTTTATTTTTCAGCTAGAATCCAAGTCTTGTTTGGATCAAGTTATGGCTTTTCAGTTTAGGGTTTTTGGGTCAGTTTTGAGATGACCATTTAAACTCATTAGGGTCCATTAGGGTTAATTTTTCTAGAACTATTTAAACTCATTTTAACCAAAATTTCAGAGCCATTGATGAATATTACTTCTGAATTTTTTAGTTTTATTGTATCAGAGTGATTTTTGCATTCTTCAATTCTTGAACGAATTGAGTTTGCCTTATCGAAGATTAACTGGCTTCGTGGCATCATTCTACTCATTTCAATAGTGTTGGTGCCTTGGGACAGATTTTCATTGTGTCACACTCCTATCAGACCTATTTCGGCTTTCCAGGATCAGATCTCAATCTTTTTTTTTTTATCAAATGTAAGTATTGTATAGATCAAAAAGAGCTGGAGACCAGCAATACAAGGAAAAGGGAACAAAATCCCTTGACCAAATCAAAAGCAAGACAAGCTTGCAGAACAGAAGGCAAAAGGAACAGACTCCCTTGTACAAACCAAAAGTAAGACTCTGAAAACTAAGGGAACAGACTCCTTTGTAAAAACCAAAAGTAAGACTCTGAAAACTAAAGGAACAGACTCCCTGGATCACAAAGAGAACAGGCTCCCTTGAACATGTATCAAAGCCAGAAAGCAAAACAAACTAGCATACAATGAAAACTTCAGTCAGAAGACCTAAAAAACCCGCAGCAAAGCTCTTTCCAACCCAGCATACAGCACATTACAGCAGCAGCCAACAGCTCTAGGAGAGCAGCCAGCAAGAGGACCAAACAATTGGGGAGAGAGCCTCACCCAACCGGATCTCTGACCAGCAAACAACAGCTCTAGAACAGCAACGTGCAAGGGTGCTAAGTGGGGAGAGAGCCTCACCCAAATGAATCCCTTTACCAAGCAATCAGACAGCAAGCCCCAATCTTGCGAAAACTATGCATCCAGGAATTGGGGGAGATCAAATCTATGGGGAGAGAGCCTCACCCTCATTGATCCCCTCAACAGGCAGACAACATCAGGCCACCTGGAGTCCCAAAAACCGGCAACAGTCTCAGGCATCAACACAGAAAACGGCTGGAGAAGGGTGGCAGCTCTTGAACAGCTGGCCAACAAAACATTGATTCCAACCAACAAACGCACACACTGTCCAGCTCAGAGGCCAGTATTAGTGGAACACGACCACTCTAGCAAACCATATTCACTCAGCAGAGATGACAAATGCCACCCGAAATGCTTCACCAAGCTCCTCTATTGCAGATCAGAGGCACGCCAACAGATCACCCTGCATAAGGATTGGCAGCCACTGGTACATTCCCATAGACACAGGCATAAGCTAGCAAGAGTAGCCAAGGATGACAAACAACATTGTAAGCATCCAGCCATCTTCAAGAAGGATAACGTATTGCAACCAAGCTACAAATAGCAGCTACACCCAACACTGCAATGGAGCAGTCAGGGATAACAGCGGCCATAGCAACACAAACAGAGCAGAAGCAAACAAGACTGCATGAAGCAGGAACAAAAGAGGACAACATCCACCAAGCAATCCGCCCCAGAAGCTTGACCTGAGGGAACAGGACCAGAAACAAACCAGCAACAAATGGCAGGCAAGACAAGCATACTGCAACAGCAGACCAACTAGCAAGGTGAACTTGCAGTAACAACAGGGACAAAATCGCTTGTATCTGGGATACAAACCAAGGCCGAAAGCTAGATAATGAGACCCAACTCTAGTAGACCAACACTACAAGGAGTAGCAGAAACCAGAAGAGCAATCCAGAGAACAGAGCCTCCAAGAAGAACTGAACTCGGGAACCAACATACCAAAATCATGAGGTAGACTACCTCATGTATATGCAGAGGGCATAAGCTCTCTAGCAAAACAGAGAAAATTTTAACAGAGGAGAAGCGGTAGGGGATGCCCTACCACTTGCAGATTCATGGGTTCAGATTTACCTGAGCAAGGAAGACGCCCAGTGGCACCAGCAGCTGAAGCAACCAAGAAGACCCCAACGGTGGTGACCAAGAGAATCTGCTCGCAAGCATCAAAAAAAAGATTTGCATCGTTGATGCAAGAAGAGTTCAGACCCATGAAATGGAACAAATCTTCCTCCAGATCCCTCGCCAAGGAGAGAGTCAAGCTCACAACACCAAAACCCATAATCGCATCCCTAGAACATGGTCCGCCGGCTAGGGATTCAGGAGATGGAGGTGTCGTAAGATTTAGGGAAACATACTCAGCCCTAGATCCAGCACATACATCCACTGCAGAAGACCCATTAGCAAAGGCTGTGAAGGCTGGGTACTTGTAATCTAGGGGAGACAGAACAAAATGAGCTTGATGTGCAGTAAGCACACCAAAGACCAAAACCGGGTGTCGGGAGACAATAATCCAAAACTTCTCTGGGAAGTTAAACCGAGAGAAGAGAGACAAAAGATTTGAATTCACGATGGCCTTAGGAAGGCCAACGGAGAAAGAGACCCATGAAGACAGAGGCTTCAATCGGGTTCTCATGAGCTACAGATCACCATCGGGAGGAGAAAACTTTAAAAAGAAGGAGAGCATCTCTCTCTAGCTTATCAGATCTCAATCTTGATTGTGGGTTGCGTGATCATGTGATCACGGGGTTCACATCAGTTGGTATCAGAGCTAGGCTCTGAAACAAGGTCATATCCTTCTGTTATTTTGTTTTTTGTAGTGTTCCTTTATGTTTTTCAGTGTTTGCGTCATTCATCTTCTTATTCTTTGTGTTCGCGTCATCTAAGCAAAAATAAAAAGTTATATTTCATCTTGTTATTGTCTCTAATCATATATATATAAAGAGAGAGAGATTAGATGAAATTTGAAGGATTATTCAATTTTGCGGCAGAAACACAACTCTTAAAATATATTCAAACTTCATATTCTGTGTACTGGGGGTGAGATCAAGATTGTTAATTCCGTTTCGGTAGGTGTTTCGTTTTTTCAATTGGAATGGAATGTTTCAGTTTCGGAGTGTATATATATATATTCAACTAACATAATTCAAATTCAAGATAAATTAATTATAAATTATGCAATACAAACATAATGTCAAACAAATATAATTTCAAATTTTAAAATATTTCTAAATAGTTAAGATTAAATACATCTTTAACTTAAAGTAATTCAACTTAAACAAAATATCAAAATATTATGAAAGTAAAATGTTTTAACACAAATATTTTAAATATAAAGTTAGGTCAATGTTATCAAGGCTAATGGAATCTAAAGCATCCATTGTTTTGCTCAAATTCCTACAAAGTATAAACATGAAAAAAACAACATGAATATAAACTATATATATCAGTGATAAATCTAATTTTAAAAAATTCATATCATTGTTAATGAAAATAGTAATAATAATTTTTAATATTATTATTAATATCATTGTTATTGAAAATAGTAATGAAAAAAAGCTTTTTATACTTGGGTGGTTTAATTAATGAAATTGAACAAGATTCAATTTGATTCAATGGCTTTTCAAGAGCAGAATGGAACATGTGGAATGAAACCGGAACATTCCGACCGAAATTTAGCCAAAAAATCCGGAACGGACCGAGATTTAAAATGAGATGAAAATTGTTTCGTTTTTTGAATTGGTAAGGAAAGTTTCGGTCATTCCGGGCGAAATGGAATGGAATTAACAACCTTGGGTGAGATCACACCATATATTAAATTTGATATTATTTTGACATCGTGTGCTTGAGGTTTTAATTTGAGGTTCAATTCTTTTGTAGTAACACAACTATCAGTGAACCATATGCAAACATCTCATTATCCATTGAAACTCCATATTCTGTCTATTTTGTGTGAGATCGCACCAAAAATTAAATTTGGGCTTATTTTGATACCGTTTGCTTGAGATTTTAATTTGAGGTTCAATTCTGCCGCAAACTGATCATACAAGGGGTTTGGGTGCCTAAACACAAGAGAATGGCCTATAAACAAAGATTTGTTGTTTGTTTGGTATCAGAATTCTAAATATTAAAATTGATGTCATTTCAAGATAGTTTGGTCTGGGTTTCAATTCTGTTAAGTAAAAATTGCGTAACATGTCAGATTTGCGTAAGTTCCAAAACGTGTTCCTTACCATATGTTTTTGTCAAAATCTTTTTCTTTTTATTATAATTAGGTCATTTAGGAGTCAAGTAATTGTTTTCGCAAGTATTTTCTTTTGTTTTATTTTATGTCTTCGTTTTGTCCACAATTCATACGAATTTGCATTGCTATTCGCAAAATCATAATCGTAGTTTTGTTTTGCTTTATTTTCAATATATTTATTGATTCTCATAGTTTCGTTTTGTCCATAATTCAAGAAGTATTCTGATAGACCTTGATAAGAATATTTACTAATATGCATCTTAAGAGTCAATAAAATTCCTCATTACTCTGCCATCCTAATAACAGTTTTGTGAAAAGGTTTTAATAATAGCAAAAACAGTTAGTAAGTTAGTTTTTTTTTATGTCAACAACTACTACCCTCCCCCCCAACCAAAACGAGACATTGTCCTCAATGTCCTAAGGTAGAAAGATAGAGTATATAAGACATCACTTGAAATAGTGAACACTGACAAACCTGAAACACACTTAAACAAATATAAGAAATAACAAAAGAAAATAAAATACTATTAATAAAATCAAAGGACACAAGGTTTCACAAGCGAAGGCTCAAATCCAATCTAAGCTTTTTACGGCTTTCCATAGTTGACCAATTTATGCGATCATGGAGGGATAAATTAGAGGAATGGAAGATTGTAGTTGGTCAATCAATTGTTCAGCAGTAGCAGCAGAGATTATGATTTATCGTGCCGAAGATATTATAAATTCCTGTTCTACAGCTTGATCAAGAAAAGACAACAAATTTTCAAAAAAAACCATTAACATTTGACAAATCTATAGGTTTATGTGCAGTTGGGCCCAAAAGGAAATATGAAAGATCTCTTCCAATTTGCCCAGACCACCTGGTAAGGCAATGAAGGCGTCACCATGGTTAAACATTGCATTCATTCGATCAGATATTGTGGAGAGCTGTAGTTCCTCTCCAATTGTTTTTCAAATGATGTCTGCTTTTGCTAAAGCTTTTGGGACGACCCCTAAAACTTGACTGCCTCTTTAAAATACGGCTATTGACACACCCCCATCAACCTAAGGCTGCCTCCCCCATACATTAAATGAATCTTTCTCTCAGGTAGTACCTGACCAAGATGATTTACTGATTCTAAAAATCATTTTCTTTCCCACGACTGGATGCACCGAAACACACAAATATTTCTTATGTGATGACTTGAGGAACCTGCCATTTCTACACACTTCTATATATGTTGAATGTATGGGTTGAATAGAAATGAAGGGAAGGAAGAGAAGATTTTATAGATGAGAAATTGAAAATGCAATCATACCACATATATGTAGGCCAGCTGGAGTCTCTCTCTCTCTCTCTCTCTCTCTCTCTCTCTCTATTTTATTTTATTATTATTATTATTGAAAAAACATGTGTATGTACATGTAGTTGTGATTGTGGCTCACATCTTCCCTTGGTTTTACGTCCAAGAACGGCTTAAACGCCCTCTATGGGTCGGGGATAGGCTTCCTATCCAGTTTTCTTAAAAACTGGCAAACAGGGTCTTTTTTAATCAAATTTCTTTTTTTTTTGGTAAGTTGACGTATGTATTAAAAGAAGAAGATACAAACATTATAAGGGGCATACCCCAGATTTACAATGATAACAGAAACATAAAACAACAGATGGCTACAGGCTAGCCACCGACCGTAAAACTGAAACCTCACTAGATTCGTTAGGGAAACCAATACAACCAGCTAACTAACAGATTAAGAATCTATGGTATTCACCCTCCAAGCTCGTTGGATCCTTGTGTTTTCATTTGTTGGTACGACATTCCTCATCAAATCAAGCTTATCACGAATGATACATTCGATTTGATTAAGGACCAAATTCGGAGTTCTAGACATTCCAGCAAAGATCATTGCATTCCGTTCTTGCCATACATGATACACTGTAGCTGCAAAACTCAGTTTACGAGAAAAATTGACGAAACTCTTGCCATGCCAAGAGACAGTGGCCCATCGAATCCATTCATCCCAGCCTTTTGTCATTCTTGGAATGTCGCATTTGTCACAAACATCCCACCAGATCGCTTTAGTATAGGAGCATTCAAAGAACAAGTGGTTGTGATCCTCATTGTTGCGGAGACAGAGTGAGCATCTATTGGGACCATGTATACCAAACCGATGAAGTTTATCTTGAGTTGTGAGTTTCTGTTGGACGGCCATCCATAGAAGAAATGAATGTCTTGGAACAGCATTCTTGAACCACACAATGTCATGCCATTCAACCATCTGACGATGACGTCTTAGATGTTCCCAAGCTACTTTGACCGAGAATTTGTGATTTGGCGAGTCCAACCAAACTATCTCATCCTTGTGCCCCATCTTAGGATTAGAATTGGAAGGAATAGCTTCTATGATGGGGTGCCAGCCAATAGCTTGGGTGGTAGGAGTTTTCCATTCTGAGTTCTGAATTAGCACATTCACCTTCGCGTTCTTGGCCATACCTGAATCATAGATGAATCTTTCCCCGTAAGAATCCGCGAGTGGGCTGTGAGGATGCCAATTATCAAACCATAGAGAGGTTGTCATTCCATCTCCTATGATGTACTTCATCTTCGGCCATGCTAAGGATCTGAGCTTTAGAATCTTTCCCCAAGCCCAAGAGCAATTCTGTGGCGTCTTGATTGTCCAGAAATTCCTACCTCGCAACAGATTGGATCTGATCCAAGTAGACCATATTGAGCCATCTGAGTCATTGCACAGGTTCCAAATGTGTTTCAACAAAGCAATCTTGTTCCATTCTGTTATGCTTTTTATTCCTAGCCCCCCCTCCTTTTTGGAAGACATACCTGATCCCAAGCCACTTTAGCCCCAGTAGTTCTCATATCTGAACCTGACCAAAGAAAGGATTTCATAATTTGCTCCACATTTTTAATTACTTGCCCAGGTAAGAGAAAGAGAGATGCCCAATAGACCTGTATGGAAAATAAGACTGAATTAATCAGTTGTACCCGTCCTGCATACGAGAGTGCTCTACAAGTCCAATGTCGAACTTTAGAGGTGATTCGATCCACGAGGCCCTTACAATAAATAGCCTTTAGTCTGGACGAGAGAAGAGGTACTCCCAAATATTTCATAGGGAGCTCCCCCTCTCTAAACCCAAGAATATGAATAATTTGTTCCCTCTCAGCATTTAACACACCGCTCAAGAAGATGTCACTTTTGTTTGGATTTGGATACAGACCTGATAGATCTTGAAACTTTGTGAGCACAGTTCTGATCATACGAATTGAGTTTACATCCCCGTTGCTAAAAATCATCAAGTCATCAGCAAAACAAAGATGAGAAATTTTGTCCTTCTTGCATCTCCAGTGGAACTTGAATTCTTGGTTGGCACTCATCTTGCAGACCCCGACAGGATTTCCATACATAGGACAAACAAATATGAGGACAATGGATCCCCTTGTCTCAGCCCTCTTCCCCCTTGAAAGTAACCTGCAAGCTCACCAAGACTATGATGAGCATGTTCTTTATGGAATTGTGGCCATAAATCATGAATTGGACGATGCACATCTCCATTAGGATGTGTCTCAAGAGTCAATAGAAGATTATCTAAAAGACTCCTTACTCAGGCCATCCTTAATGAATTGTATTTTATCTTCATGGTTTAAAGATACCATTCCTAAAGAAGACTTTCAGTCATTTTACACTACGATTCTTTGCAAAAGTGCTTTTACCTATTCCAGGTATGTATGAAATGAAAGAATTGGAAGACTCACCTGATAATCGAACATTTGCTTCAATTAGCTAGCGAATATCTTCAGGAACTCCATGATTCATTAACAACCTCAATCTTGCACACCTAGCACGGTAAATTTTTGAAATCGCATTTGGAGGCAAAACGGGAAAATACTTTTTCAATTTTTCAAGAGTGGTGTCCATTTTCAAATGAGAATTGGAGAAGATATGCAAAGAAAGGAGAAAGAGCAAAAAATTGCACAAATATATACACAGATATAAGTTATTATAGGAAACTAAAAGAACCGACTTAAGAATCATGGAGTACCGTTATCCGCCATTTGACCGGGGTGAGAGGGACTAGCAAAACAAAATCCATACCAAAAAGAAACACAAAAACAATGTGAGAAAAAGAATCAATATTTATATACAGGATCACTCAATTTAATAGAGTCATTTTCAACTGAAAAATTATCAATGTAAACTTTCAAACGATGCCCATTTACCTTGAAAACATTGGCATTCTTTGGATTCTCGATATCACAGGCTCCATATGGATACATATGTTTCACAATAAAAGGACCGCTCCATCTTGATCTTAGTTTTCCAGGAAATAAATGGAGTCGAGAATTATAAAGCAAGACTTTTTTACTAACATTGAATGTTTTTCTTATTATTTTCTTGTTATGAAACTCTTCGATTCTTGCTTTATGAATTCTTGAATTTTCATATGCATCATTTCTTATTCCTCAAGCTCATTTATTTGTAATTTTCGCAGCTGACTAGCATCATCAAGGTTTGAATTAAAAGCTTTTATTACGGTCGGTGGCTAGCCTGTAGCCATCTGTTGTTTTATGCTTCTGTTATCATTGTAAATCTGGGGTATGCCCCTTATAATGTTTGTATCTTCTTCTTTTAATACATACGTCAACTTACCAAAAAAAAAAGAATTAAAAGCTTTTAATAGCCCAATAAGCTTTAGGTTCAAGTTCCACAGGCAAGTGACAAGGTTTTCCATAGACTAATCTATAAGGTGACATACCTAATGATGTTTTTTTTTTTTTTTTTGGTAAGTTGACGTATGTATTAAAAGAAGAAGATACAAACATTATAAGGGGCATACCCCAGATTTACAATGAGAACAGAAACATAAAACAACAGATGGCTACATGCTAGCCATCGACCGTAAAACTGAAACCTCACTAGATTCGTTAGGAAAACCAATACAACCAGCTAACTAACAGATTGAGAATCTATGGTATTCACCCTCCAAGCTCGTTGGATCCTTGTGTTTTCATTTGTTGGTACGACATTCCTCATCAAATCAAGCTTATCACGAATGATACATTCGATTTGATTAAGGACCAAATTTGGAGTTCTAGACATTCCAGCAAAGATCCTTGCATTCCGTTCTTGCCATACATGATACACTGTAGCTGCAAAACTCAGTTTACGAGAAAAATTGACGAAACTCTTGCCATGCCAAGAGACAGTGGCCCATCGAATCCATTCATCCCAGCCTTTTGTCATTCTTGGAATGTCGCATCTGTCACAAACATCCCACCAGATCGCTTTAGTATAGGAGCATTCAAAGAACAAGTGGTTGTGATCCTCATTGTTGCGGAGACAGAGTGAGCATCTATTGGGACCATGTATACCAAACCGATGAAGTTTATCTTGAGTTGTGAGTTTCTGTTGGACAGCCATCCATAGAAGAAATGAATGTCTTGGAACAGCATTCTTGAACCACACAATGTCATGCCATTCAACCATCTGACGATGACGTCTTAGTTGTTCCCAAGCTACTTTGACCGAGAATCTGTGATTTGGCGAATCCAACCAAACTAACTCATCCTTTTGCCCCATGTTAGGATTAGAATTGGAAGGAATAGCTTCTATAATGGGGTGCCAGCCAATAGCTTGGGTGGTAGGAGTTTTCCATTCTGAGTTCTGAATTAGCACATTCACCTTCGCGTTCTTGGCCATACCTGAATCATAGATGAATCTTTCCCCGTAAGAATCCGCGAGTGGGCTGTGAGGATGCCAATTATCAAACCATAGAGAGGTTGTCATTCCATCTCCTATGATGTACTTCATCTTCGGCCATGCTAAGGATCTGAGCTTTAGAATCTTTCCCCAAGCCCAAGAGCAATTCTGTGGCGTCTTGATTGTCCAGAAATTCCTACCTCGCAACAGATTGGATCTGATCCAAGTAGACCATATTGAGCCATCTGAGTCATTGCACAGGTTCCAAATGTGTTTCAACAAAGCAATCTTGTTCCATTCTTTTATGCTTTTTATTCCTAGCCCCCCCTCCTTTTTTGGAAGACATACCTGATCCCAAGCCACTTTAGCCCCAGTAGTTCTCATATCTGAACCTGACCAAAGAAAGGATTTCATAATTTGCTCCACATTTTTAATTACTTGCCCAGGTAAGAGAAAGAGAGATGCCCAATAGACCTGTATGGAAAATAAGACTGAATTAATCAGTTGTACCCGTCCTGCATACGAGAGTGTTCTACAAGTCCAATGTCGAACTTTAGAGGTGATTCGATCCACGAGACCCTTACAATAAATAGCCTTTAGTCTGGACGAGAGAAGAGGTACTCCCAAATATTTCATAGGGAGCTCCCCCTCTCTAAACCCAAGAATATGAATAATTTGTTCCCTCTCAGCATTTAACACACCGCTCAAGAAGATGTCACTTTTGTTTGGATTTGGATACAGACCTGATAGATCTTGAAACTTTGTGAGCACAGTTCTGATCATACGAATTGAGTTTACATCCCCGTTGCTAAAAATCATCAAGTCATCAGCAAAACAAAGATGAGAAATTTTGTCCTTCTTGCATCTCCAGTGGAACTTGAATTCTTGGTTGGCACTCATCTTGCAGAATAGCCCCGACAGGATTTCCATACATAGGACAAACAAATATGGGGACAATGGATCCCCTTGTCTCAGCCCTCTTCCCCCTTGAAAGTAACCTGCAAGCTCACCATTGACGTTGATAGAGAATTGACATGATGTAACACAAACCATGATCCAATCAATGACTGTTCTAGGGAATCCCATTTTTATTAACATAGCGTCAACGAAATCCCACCGCACCGAGTCATAAGCCTTCATCAGATCAACTTTCATAGCACAACGAGCAGGTCCCGTAGATTTATGATAGCCTTTCATTAGTTCCTGAGACAAAAGAATGTTATCACTGATTCTCCGTCCTGAGATAAAAGCAGTCTGATATGGACCAACTAAGGATGGCAAAACAACTTTGATTCTCCCAGCTAGAATCTTAGCGATGCATTTGTACACTGTATTGCAGCAAGATATAGGACGAAAATCTGTCAACCTTGTAGGATTTGCAACTTTAGGAATAAGGGAAATGGATGTAGCATTCATTTCTTTAAGCATTCTACGAGTCTGAAAGAAGGATCTAACAGCGTTGATTACATCTTCCCCAACTATGTGCCACATTCTTTTGAAGAAACCTGCGTTAAAGCCATCCGGACCAGGGGCTTTGTTGTTCTTCAAACTAAACATAGCATGCTTAATCTCCTCCCTTGTTACATCTTGTGCGAGTACATGCTGTTGCGTGGAAGACAATTTCAAGTTAATTGCCGATTCCATCACTTCCTCGTTCAGAACCCTAGGCATCTGATCAACTCCTAACACACGATGGAAGTATGCAATTACTTCTGATTTGACTGCCTCGTGTCCTTCGACAACCTCTCCATCCTCCCTTGTAAGTGATAGAAGCTTATTTCTATTCTGTCTTCCATTTACTGATTTGTGAAAGTAGCTAGTATTCTGATCCCCCAAGCTAAGCCATTGTATCCTTGCCTTCTGTTTGAAAAAACTCTCTTCAGCCCTGACGGTAGAAGCGTATTTATGAACAGCATCCCTTTCTCGCATGCACAAAATTGGATTCTCATGCGCTGTATGCAGAGCCTGTTGAGCCTTATCCATTTCGTTTTTTACATCTTTCACTCTATCTGAAATGTTGGAGAAGTGAGCCATATTGAAAAGTTTCAATTCCTGCTTTAGCTTTCTTAGTTTGCAACACAGCTGATACATTGGACAACCCCCCGAATTCTGATCCCATACCTTCTTCACCAAGGGCATGAACTCGTCATGATCCATCCACATATCGAAGAATCTGAATGGTTTCTTTATGTTCTGATCATTGCCAATAACCTTTACCACCATAGGAGAATGGTCTGACATACCCGAAGGCAAAAATCTCGCTTCCGATAATGGAAATTCCAGATTCCACTTCTCATTGACAAGCACTCTATCTAGTTTCCGCATAATCAGATTCTCAGGACATTGGTTCGACCAAGTATAATGCATACCTGAATACCGAAGATCATCTACTTTGGCTTCTCGAATACATGTATCCAATCTGTCCATAGTACCAGCCCACGTAGTAGACCCTCCTAACCTGTCCGACTGGTTGCGGATAGCATTAAAATCACCCATAAGAATCCACGGGGTTGACTCCCATCCATCACTACGACTCACAATATCAGACCATAATGCCTCACGTAAGGAAGCATTATTGTCTCCATAAATAATGATGTTTTATAAGCAGTTCGATAAACCCAAAGTATTTTCTCCAATTAAGTCTTAAAGACCAGTCTTTCCTATTAGGGTTCACTATTTTCTCCAAGATCTGTTTGATCTCTTTATTAGCAAGTTCTACCTGTCCACTTGTCTGAGGGTGATAAGGGGTGGCAACTTTGTGTGTGATTCCATATTTCATCATTAAAGACTCAAATGGGTTGTTGTAGAAATGTGTTCCACCATCACTTATCATGGCTCGAGGGATTCCAAATCGACTCAAAATATTTTATATCAAAAACTTTATCACTATTTTGTAGTCATTGTTTCGACTTGGAATTGCCTCTATCTATTTTGAAACATAATCTACTGCAACTAATATGTACAAGAAACCAAATGATGGAGGAAATGGACCCATGAAATCTATACACCCCAACAGTCAAAGATCTCAATGACAAGAATAGGATTTAAAGGCATCATGTGACGTTTTGAAATAGATTCTAACTTTTGACAATTTTCACAAGTCTTGCAGAATGCATGTGAGTCTTTGAACATGGGGGGCCTGTAAAATCCACTTTGTAAGATTTTTGCAATTGTCTTTCTTGATGAGAAATGACCTCCACATGCATCAGAATGATAAAATTTAATGACACAACTTACCTCATTGTATGCATTTTTGAAATATTTGATCAGGACAATATTTGAATAAATAAGGATCATCCCAATAAAAGTTCATCACTTCGTTCAAGAACTTTCTTTTGTGAGCGTACTCCAATGAGCTGGCAAATGTCCTGAAATAAGAAAATTAACAATATTAGCAAACTAAGGCATTGTAGAGACGAAAAGAAAAGATTCATCAAGAAAGTAGTCATCAATTGGTGTGATGTCAGATCTCGAACCTGTTGATGCGAACCTCGTGATCACATGGTCACGCAACCCACACTCAAAAACACCAATTCCTGGAAAGCTAAGTAAATCAGGTTTGATAGGAGTGTGACATAAAGATAACTTGTACCTAGGCACCAGCACTATTGGAAACGGAGACCCCTACCCAACGAATATTGATTCGCAAAAGAGAAGTATAAGGTTGACGCCACGAAGACAGTTGTTATTCGATAAGTCGTTTTCAGTCCTTTAGAGTACCAAAGAAGGGAGATTATCCCACCAACACACAATAAGTGCAACAAAGAAGTTTATTGATCTGAAAATTGCGTAACCTTACATGTTTGGTTATGCCTTTATTTATACTGACTCTAGACTTAAAGAAACCCTAATGGACCCCCCTTAGGTGGACTTATATGAAGCCTAGTTATAATTGACCCAAATAAGTAATAATAACCCAAAAAAATAAGAAGAAAATAATAAAAATAATAAAAATCTGAAAATTACCATCCTAAATATGCTAGAATCAGATTTGTCACCCTTAAGAAGCCCTAAATAAACTAGAAAATCTGATCTGAAGGTAGAATTTATTCTGAAGTCTTCTTTTCTTTTTGTAGCTAGGATAAATAAGGAATCCTTGTAAGAAAAGGATTCTGAAATAATTATGAATCCTTGCCACACTTGAAAACTATGTTGCAGCCCATTAAAGATCTACGTAGAATTAGTAAATTCCCAAAATAAGCCACCACATCCTTTTAAGAAAAGAATCATAGCCAAATAGAAAGTCCACAAGTCAAAAGGAAGTAAATAACAAAATTCGTATAGCCACTGTTGACCCGTATTGAGATGCTTTCTAGAACTCCGATTGACCTGAAATTTTAACGCAAGGTAGGACAACATGCAAGAGACTCCAAGTAAAATTTCATCCCGATCCAATGATCGGATTAAGAATCATGACTGTTGTTGTAAAACTGAATAGTTGCACTTTTTTCTTCAAAATCCGAATTTAACCTTACCTGGATCATATCACTAGCATTATTCAAGTTTTATCTACTTTTCATGGTTTAGATATAGAAAATCCATACTTGTATTTGAGAGAATTTGAGGAGGTCTGTAACACCATCAGATTAAAACTTTTTCCTTTTTCATTAAAAGATAAAGCTAAAACATGGCTATAAAATCTTAGGTCAGAATCCATTAGTGCTTGGGATGAAATGCAACAACAATTTTTAAAGAAGTTTTTTCCTTCTCATAGAACAAACTCTTTCAAAAAGACAAATCACCACATTCACTCAAAAACCAGGAGAAACATTTTACAAGTGTTGGGATAGGTATAAAGACTTGCTTAATACAATTCTTCATCATGGTTTTGAAACATGGAGATTGGTTTCACAATTTTATGAAGGGTTAACACCTAAAGATAGGCAAATGGTGGAATTGATGTGCAATGAAACTTTTGAAGATAATGAAGCAATGGAGTACCTAAAATTGCTAGCTGAAAATACTCAAAATTGGGACACCACAAGCACTTATGAGGCACCAGGTAAAACTCAACCTCATACATTTAGTGGAGGCATGTATAACCTTAGGGAAGATCATGACCTCCAAGCCAAATTTGCATCTTTAGCTAGAAAGTTGAGGCACTAGAATTAAAAAAGAGTGGTCAATTAAAATCTGTTCAGGGAAATTATGTGTTAAATTTGTGAAACTAGTGAACACTTAACCAATGATTGTCCAACTTTGCCTTCTTTTAAGGAATGTCTTCATGAACAAGCCAATGCTTTAAACAATTTCCAAAGGCCAAGTTATAATCCATACTCGCAAACGTACAACCCTGGTTGGAGAGATCATTTAAATTTCAATTGGAAGAGTGGTAACAATAATTCACAAACTTCATAGCCACCATTTTAAGCACATCATAATTTTCAAAATTCTCATGGATATGCACCTCCTTATGTTCCCCCTCCTAGAAGAAATCTTGAGGAAACATTGCATGCATTCATTGAAAAGCAAGAGACAATCAACACTCAACTTGCTCAAAGCATGACAGATTTTAAAGATACTCTTGCAAAATTCACATATGCTCTCAGTTTTCAGGAGAAAAGTAAGTTCTCATCTCAACCACAGCAAAATCCCAAGGGTAATACAATTCAAGTGCAAGCAGCTCTAGAAGCCAACACATGGATCAAGCCCAATCAGTCATTACTCTCCACAGTGGTAAGGTTATTGAAAAACCCATTCTTGAACCTTGTAAGAAAAATGATGAGTCAATCTCTGAGGGTAAGGAAGGGGTTAAACCTGAACATTGCAATGAAAATACTGATTCCCCACCAATACTTCCATTTCCTCATGCTATGACCAAATAAAGGGAAGTCAAATCAAGATTTTGAAATCTTTGAAACTTTCAAACAGGAAAGAATCGAGGATGAAAAAGGCACCGAAAATGTTGTCGCGGATCATTTGTCAAAATTGACAATAGATTCGACATCTCACATCACACCAATTGAGAAATACTTTCCTTGTCAATCTTTATTTTCTATTGCATCAATACCTTGGTCTGCTAATAATTACAATTTTCTTGCTTTAGGATTTTTGTTAGCTTATTTGGATACCCAAGACAAAAGAAAGTTTTTGGGCGACGTGCAGAACTTTTATTGGGATGACTCTTACTTATTCAAATATTGTCCTAATCAAATATATCAAAGATGCATTTCTGACAATAAGGTAAGTAGTGTCATAAAATTTTATCACTCTAAGGCATATGAGGATCATTTCTCGTAAAAAAGACGACTGCAAAAATCTTACAATGTGGATTCTATTGGCCCATCATATTCAAATACACATGCATTCTGCAAAACCTGTGAAAATTGTCAAAAGGTGAGATTTATTTCAAAACATAGAGAGTTTTTAGATAATTTTCTATTGAATCTTAAGTCTCATCATAGTGGAGATGTGCATCGTGCAATTCATGATATATGGCCCCATTTTCATAAAGAACATGATCAACATAGTCTTGGGAATCTGACTAAAAATGACTCTGTTTGTCAGTTTTTAAGAAAACTGGATGGGAAGCCTATCCCCGGCTCATAGAGGGCATTTAAGCCGTTCTTGGACGTAAAACCAAGGGAATATGTGAGCCATAATCACAACTACCAGTACATACACATGTTTTTCCAAAAAAAACAAAGAGAGAGTCCAGTTGGCCTACACATACGTAGTATGATTGCACTTTCAATTTCTCACCTATAAATCTTCTTTTCCTTCACCTCATTTCTACTCAACCCATACAGCCACCAATAATAGAAAAGTGTCACAAATGGAGGTTACCTCGGCTCTTAAAATAAAAAAGATTTGTGTTTTTGGTGGATCAAGTCCTGAGAAAGAAAAGGAGTTTTTAGAATCAGCAAATCATCTTGGTCGGGTACTAGCTGAGAGAAAGATTCATTTAGTGTATGGGGGAGGCAGCCTTGGGTTAATGGGGAGTGTGTCAATAGCTGTATTTTTAGGTGGCAGTCAAGTTTTGAGGGTTGTCCCCAAAGCTTTAGTCGAAGGGGACATTATTGGAAAAACAATTGGAGAGGAACTACAGGTCTCCACAAATGTCTGATCGAATGACCACAATGTTGACGCCTTCATTGCTTTACCAGGTGGTCTGGGCACATTGGAAGAGATATTTCATATTTCCTCTTGGGCCCAACTGCATATTCACCATAAACCTATAGGTTTGTTAAATGTTAATGGTTTTTATGATAATTTGTTGTCTTTTCTTAATCAAGCTGTGGAACATAAATTTCTAACATCTTCGGCACGACGAATCATAATCTCAGCTGCTACTACTAAACATTTAATTGACCAACTACAATCTTTAATCCCTGTAATTGATCCCTCCATGAGTCGACTCAATTGGACAATCATGGAATATCGTAAAAAGCTTAGATTGGATTTGAGCCTTAGGTTGTGAAAACTTGTGTCTTTTGGTTTTCTTCATAGCATATTATTTGTGTTTTGTTCTTTCTTATATTTGTTTAAGTGTGTTTCAGGTTTATCAGTAGTCGTTGTTTTAGGTGATGTCTTCTATACTCTATTTTTCTACCTTAGAACATTGAGGACAATGTCTCGTTTTGGTTGGGGGGAGAGGGTAGTAGTTGATATTAAAAAAAAAATAGCTAACTGTGTTTTCTATTATTAAAACCATTTGCAAAACTGTTGTTACTAGGATGACAGAGTAAAGGAGGAACTTTAGTGACTCTTGAGACGCATCTTAGTAAACATTTTTAACAAGGTCTATCAGAGAATACTTCTTGAAATATTCTGGTTTACAAACTCTCGCATTGTTATCACTTGATTCTCCTCATATACTCATTAACAAGTACTCTTAAAACTTCATTTTCACACACACACACACACACACTTTAACATATGATTGTGGGTTGCACATTGGATTATTACATTATTTATGTTCTTTTGTTAAAGGTAACAACTAAGGGAAAGGGATGGTATATAATTTGCAAAAAAAAAAACAAAAATAAATTGATAATAAAATGAATAGATATTCAGGTCTATCAGAATACTTCTTATAAGGATGACGCCACAAAGTTAATTGTCTCCCAAGTGTAGGAGTGTCGAAGTAATAAATAACCCGGCAAGACCAGGGTCGAACCACAGGTAGATTAATTGTATAAACTAGGAATAAAGAAATAGATAATAATAGAAAAGAAATTGAAGAGAGCTTTGAGATGTGATATTGATGTAAGGATTAAACAAGGATAAAATAATTATCAAGGTTAGAGGATCTACTAATTGTATTTCAAACAAGTATAGTATAAACTCTTTTTATTACTCAACTAGAAACCACACACAAAGGAGGTTCTAATTGGATTATAAATTGTTAACATGATTACATTAGTTATTTTATTCGAATAATGCTAATACTTGTAAATGTTGTCAGATATTCATGATTATAACTTATGTTAACAACAAATCAAGTTCTTTTCATAGCACAGGTGTCGGTTATACCATACGGTTGGGCTATGAAAGTACCAAGTGTTTGTTGTACCAAGGGTTATACAATATAAATCTAGATTAACCATTAAACAAGCAAAGTATTAAAAGTGAACAAGATAACAAATACAAAACATGTTAGTATCAAAAATTAAAGTCAATGTTGAGTTTATACTATACTTATTTTTACACCATTAGTGTAACCTTTCAACCTTAACATAATAAACTTAGCTAAACATAATGAAAGAGAGAAACATAAATAAACAAGATAAGAACATAAATAAGATATAAGTTAACTAAGTAAAGGAAAGGAAATGAAAAGCATAAACAAGAGATTAATATAAACAAAACTTAAGCATTACAAAAATATAAAGAGAGAGAGCAAGAACATGATCTTGATCTGAAAACCAAGATACCTAAATGCATGGCAAATGCCTCCTTTCACTGGCCAAAATTCAGAACTATTGATTTGATGACTAATTGTTGAGTGGGTGGCCACATCTTGACTTGGTAACAATCCTTATCTTCTTGTCTGCCAAAAATGTCATTGCTAACATCCAAATTTGAGCAGATAGTCTTCATGAAAGTTTTGGGAAATCATCTCAGCTTTCCAACATAAAAGAATCGATGCATTTGGACTTCTAGAACTCGAGATGTGGGCTGAACACTGAACAGTGTCTAGGCTGCAAGACAGATTTTGACTTCTCCATTGTTGCTAAGATTTGGACTTCCAAACAACAGAATTGAGTCTTGCACTCCTCATCCATGTTTTAGGCCTATGTCTTAGCTTTCTAGCCATATAAACCACATTGAAATCCAAGATCTACAGCTCTAGATATGACCCAATGATTGAACAGTGTTCCAGTTTGGGCTGAACCATCATCTCTTTTCTAAGCTTAGTCCTCTCTTTTGTCTTCTCAATTTCAGTAGTTAAACTCATCAATCAATCCTTTGATTTATGTGATAGGCCTGCATTTAAGATGAACATTTACCATAAATTAAAGGTATCTTATATTATTAGACATGTTATTATAAAACGTGCTCTAGTTAAGGAGTTATTGATACTTCAAGTGCAAAATGATGATATAAATCCTTGATAAAAATACACTTTTAAGTACTAATCATTCTTCGATAAGTTATTTTTCAATTCTTTATAGAACCAAGGAAGGGAGAGTATTTCACAAACACATACAAAGTGCGGCAAATAAGAAGTTTTATTAATTTGAATTGTTTAACCCTTACATGTTTGGTTATGCCTTTATTTATATTGACTCTAGACTTAAAAAAAACCCTAATGGACCCCCCTTAGGTGGACTTATATGAAGCCCACTTACAAGTGACCCAAATAAGTAATAATAACCCAAAGACTAAGAAGAAAATAATAAAAATTCAAAAATTACCATCTTAAATATGCTAGAATTAGATTTGTCACTCTTAAGGTCCCAAATAAACTAGGATAAATTTGATTTGGAAAATTTGTGTTGTTACCCCTTTGATGTCCTTGATTAACTTGGATTTCCTTGTTTACCTTGGACAAATAAGAAAACCAATTTTCTCCTAGGTTAAGAAAAGCATTAAATAATCCTCCCCTTTTTAGGAACAAGATCTTACTAGTCCTTACTTATTTAAGAGAATAAATTGCTGACTTTCTATCCTTATAGCATTAGAAAAAAAAACAAGGCTGGGATGGGCCCGAACACATCAGCCACTTGTTCCACACGAATTGGGCTCTTCTTGGACCTGAATTAGATGAATTAAAGGCTGTCCTTCATGCTCCTTAAATGTCCCAAGCCCCTCTAGGTCCATCTTGCTCCATATGTTCTGAACAAGCTCATTCAATGCTTCTTTAAGCTTCTTTGTCCTAGCTCTTGTAATTGGCCCAATTGGCACCTCCAATTGATCATTGGTATGATTACGTTTGGTGTTGTGTTGGGCTGATCCTCGTCATCTTGAAACCAAGAGCCTACAATGCTTTGAGATGGAATTCTTGTTGGCCATTTATCAACCAACTTAAAACCAAATTGAGATGCAGCTGAAAGTAAGAATGGTTCTTCGACTCGGCGGAAGATAAGGCAGAGAATTAGAGCCGGTTCCTTGTCACATGATTTTAATTCCTTCGCAGTGGCAAACAAAAGCAGAATAGCATCAAGAATGTATGTAACATCCGTGCCAATAGTTCAAGTGCTTCTATATGTTCTCTATTTTCCCACTCCAATCTCTTCATAATCAGTTTTGCAAGTGATGGCTGTCTAAGCTTAGAAGAAACATTCTGGGCCAATAGTTCAAGTGCTTTTTTGTCCCCATCATTAGCAACTACGAGGTCAGCTGATTTGACCACAACAATATGCTAATATTCTAACACCTTTTTCCCCTAAACAATTGTTGGATTTCCTTCGAGCACCGAAGTCATCATTCGAGCTGATTCCCAGAACATCAAGCCTGTTGACCTGCAAATATGTTGATACTCTTTTGACAGAACATTAATCTTGAAATTCTTATCCCTAAGTTCAACTTCAATCACATTTAGAAAAAGAAATGAAAAAAAACACTAATGTCATTGAAGTCATATCATTTTTACTAATTAGCATATTACAATACAATAATGCTAAGTGTGCATCATGCTTAGTTACCAAAAAAAAAAAACTCAGTATTAGAAATAATGTGAAGCATCAAAGATTCTTATACCAATCTATTAGACAATAATGCTAAGTGTGCAGCAAAGATCAAAGATTCTTATACCAATCTATTAGAAATCCATCAAAACATGAAACAAAAGGTAATATGTGAAGCATCCCTCTTATCATTGGAAGGAGAAATGCCAAACATTTCAGCTGCTGTCGACTTCAAAATTCTATGACGTGCTTTTCTTGACATTAGACTTAACATTGTATTGACTCTGGTCTTCCTTGATTGCAAGTTATGATGGAAACATCTTGATTATATAGTCAAGCAATCCCCAATAAAAATGACATTTTTCTCAAGAAAATAAAAATTCAGGTTTGAGAACCTTGACCCAGAGTTAATCTATAACTAAAAACTAGAGGTGTTGGAATTCGTAAATTGACACCACAAGGTCAGTTATACCTTGATAAGTCAGGTTTTATTCTTTGTCACAGCAAAGAACATGTTTGCTCAAGCAAAACATAATAATATTATTAATTTGAATGCTGCTGAAATTCACAATAAAGAAAATATTGTATAGTCTTAAGATAATCCATATTGGGTTGCAAATCAGCTTTTAGCTAACATAAGCTTAATACCTGAAACACTTAATTTGAGCCAAAACAAACATAATTAAACTTAAGAATCTCAATTGAAATATTATGGTTCAAATAACACTTAAAATGACATAAAAACTAAGTAAAATATTCTAAATAATACAAGGAAACAATCAGCCCCCAAAATAGTTAGCTTGATTAATTTCCTTTTGTAGTCGGGTCTGACTTGCATAGGAATAATATGTGCTTACCCACCCCTTTTAGACCTCTTTCCATGCTTTGAACATGCTCTATCTTAAATGTTTGATTTTCTTCTCTTGTTTGGTCAAATTAATGCTCTAAAACATAAGGAAAAGAGTTATTCAATTCTTCCATTTTAAAAGCCTTTCACAATCTCCCTTTAAAGTAATAAAATCTTGCAAGAGAAGAAAGAAAACAACAAGGAAAGTCCAAATCTGGTCGCTTCTTATTCTCCTTGTATGGAAAGGAATCCTTGCTTTTAATGAACAAATAAATAGGAGAATTTACTCCCACATGATGCCACCTCTTGGTTTCCATGTTACATATGGAATCTTTGTCCAATATGGAGACACGATAATCCCTCTCCAATTCAGTCTTGTAACCATCCATCATGAATCTAAACATAGCAAAGATTTTTTACAAATCCTTGTAGGAGAAAGACCCCAACACCCTAATGAATCTTAATCACTTTTAGACCTCATATAGCCCAAGCTCTTGCAAATCTACAAGGCCCGAATCACTTCTTGAAGAAACTAACTCCTTCATATAATTGGATCGAACCCATCAACACCAACAAACCCAATCTGGCCGAATGCATTCCAATGTGAAAACCCAACATGGTCAACCCAATGGAATACAAGCTAAAACCCAAACAAAAACCCCTACTTGGTCGAATGGTCTTCCCCTCAAACCCAAGCTTCCAACCGAAATCCCATCATGAGTAACCCAAGACTAAACCATGGGCAAAACTGTATCAAGTTCTTTACTAAAAAAATACTTTGAGCCATTTTAAAATCAAAATACAATTTGGATCCAACACTTGAAACCAGACAAAAAGTACCTAAAATGGTGTTAAAAGAACAAACTACAAGGAAAAGTTCCACCAATTTTTTTTTTATGGAGGTTATTCATCCTATTTATCTAAAGGCACATTTTGACTAATTTTCATCTTGATATAAAATTATCTTACGTGAATAAACGTAGAAATCTTTATTTTTTAAAATTTTCTTATCTTGGAAATTCCTTCATTTTTCTCTCTATATCAATTATTTAGATATCTAACTCGGGTGAGATTCAAATGGAAAAAAGAAATGTTATTTAGGTGAGTTCTCTATTTGTGTTTTTTTTCCTTTCAATTTGTTAAGAAATCCTCATGCTTCAGAGATCATAGATCCCCATTCTATAAGATAAACTGAATCTACTTTCATGACTTCAATTTCGTGCAATCAATTATGCTTTTTGCTATACCTCTTGTCATGTAGATTGCAGTAGTAATTGTTTTTTACTTAAAAATACATTAAATAATATTTTTTACATCAACATATTTAAATGATATAAAAACATAAATTTTTTTTGAAACAATAAAAAATATTTTAAAAAATACAAGTTTAATGAAATTAGGGTAATTTTATCATTGTAGAGTATGAAATTTAAAAATCACGTGACAAGAGAGTGTGTGAGTAGTGCCTCCCATTTTAATTTTTTTTTTTTTTAAAGACTGACTTTTCATAAGTTTTGTTTTCTTCTCCACGATATTCATCTATTTACCTATTCATCACTTTTTCACGTGACCGATTCTCAACTTTTTTGCAACACAAACCAAGTTCTTCAACATCAAATCCATTATCTTTAAACAAACTTGTCAAGAATTCGTTTGAAAAATAGAAAGCACGGTGAAAAAGAAGAGGCCAGAGGGTAATATAGCTCACTACTCTCCAAACTAGAATGCCAACAATAATGAATGCACACATTTTGAGACTTGCAGTGACATCACCAAGGGTAAGTAAAAAAACCGAAAAACTGAATAAAACGAGAAAATCAGAAAAAAAAAATAAAAAAAACCAAACCGTGAAAAAAAACCGATTAAACCGATTAGAATTTTTTAAAAACGAACCGGTTCGGTTCGGTTTCAGTTTTATAAGTCTGAAGCTGAAAAAACCAAACCGTGAAAAAAAACTGATTAAACCGATTAAAATTTTAAAAAAACCAACCGGTTCGGTTCGATTTCAGTTTTATAAGCCTGAAATCGAAAAAACCGAACCGGATCCAACCGGAAAAAACCTGAAAAAAACCGAGCCAAACCTGAAAAAAACCGAGCCAAACCGAAAAAAACCAGTTTTTATTCTAAAATAACCGAACCAAAACCGGTCGGTTTGAACCGGTTTTGGTTCAATTTCAGTTTTTTTTAAAAAAAAACTGATTTCATTACATTTTTTTTTGGATAAAAAACAAACCAAACTAAAAATTAATCATCCCTAGCCACCACCCCTAGTATAAAAGTTTTCACTAATCAGTGGACCTTGCTAGTGAATCTTTCCTGTTGACAATGACGAGAGAAGATAATTATGAACAAGGACAACAGCCACTGAGGCAACTAGGTATATAATGACTCGTGTATACACACTCATATATAACCCATATCTATGCAAACGATTAAATCAACCAAGAGAAAAACCATGCAGGAAATTTTTGGATCCAGCTCATTAAATAAATCAACTGAGAAATAAGAAGTGCTTGAAACTCAGCCCCATAAGTGCCACGATGGGAGGATCCAGCACCTGCCAGTAAAATAGAAGGGAGGTCAAATAAAAACAAAGTGCGTATACAACCTGATCAAGGTGCCCTACAGCATGGTCACGAAGCAACACATAACTAATACAAACCTGGTGATCATATAGTCACGCAACCCGCATGCAAAGACACTTATTTTCAGAAAGCCAAGTAAATCAGGTTTGATAGATGTGTGACACAAAGATAATTTGTCCCTAGACACCAGCACTATTGGAAACGGAAGCCCCCACCCAACAAATATTGATTCGCGAACGAGAAGTATAAGGATGACGCTATGAAGTCAGTTGTTCTTCAATTAGTCATTTTCAGTTCTTAAAAGAACCATGGAAGGGGAATTATCTCACCAACACACACACACACACACACACACACAAAGTGCGGTAAACAAGAGTTTTATTGATCTGAATTGTCTAACTTACATGTCTAGTTATGCCTTTATTTATACTAACTCTAAACTTAAATAAACCCTAATGGACCCCTCCTTATGTGGACTTATATGAGACTCACTTACAATTAAACCTAAATAATGTAAATAAAACCCTAAACTAAGAAGAAAAAAAATAACAAAAATCCAAAAATTATTATCCTAAATATGTTAGTATCAGATTTGTCACCTTTAAGAAGTCTCAAATAGACTAGGAAATCTGACATGAAGGTAGAATTAATTCTGAAGTCTTCTTTTCTTGTTATAGCTAGGATGAATAAGGAATCCTTGTAAAAAAAAGGATTCTAAAACATTTATGAATCCTGGTAGAACTAGAAGATTTCCAAAACAAGCTTCCACATCCTTTTAGAAAAAGAATCCTAGCCAAATAGGAAGTCCACAAGTCAAAAGGAAGTAAATAACAAAATTCATACAACCTTTGTTGACCCATATAGTGATGCCTTCTCGAATTTCGATTAACCTGAAATTTTAACACAAGGTAGGACAATATATATGGAGACTCCAAGTAAAATTTCAGCCCGATCCAATGATCGAATTGAGAATTATGATTGTTACCGTAAAACTAGATAGTTGCACATTTTACATCAAAATTCGAATTTAACCTTACATGGATCGTATCAGTAACATTTGGCTAGAGAAGAAAAAAGGTGAGTTTCCATCACAATTATCAATTATCTGGATAGATAGTAAGTTGATAATTACAATTACAAAAAGTATTTACCTTGAGAAATTTTTTAATGTTATGCAAGACTAGAGGCATCTTCTCAGGTGAAACTGCAGTTGACACAAATATCTACTTAGAAAGTCAGAAAGTTGAATAAAGGACCAAGAAACTTGAGATGTACGAAAACAATTCTGAATAAGAAACTTAGGACAACAATTATCAATCATGAACTTGAACAAAGTGACATCATTCTAAATCGACACCACACTCTTTGTGATTCAAAATTGACAACAATGAATCTGACGAAAATGGATGAAGGATGGGTCTTGTTGTGTTGTCTTTCTTTTGGTGTTTAGGCTGGATTATAGTGATTTTAAGGTAAATAAGATGGAGGATAAACTAGAATGATACTTTGATAAATCAATCTGAATGCCACAAAGATCAATCTAGGATTTCGACGCCACACTCTTTGTGATTGAAGAGTGATATGTCAGGTAGGGTTCTTCACAAAATCAATTTGGAAGAACAATTCTTAATTCTCTGAATTAAGTTTTAAATTTTGGCCAAAAGTGTTTATTACATATTCTGATACTATATTTATAATTGGAACATCCCTCCATAGTTAGGAAAATTCAACATGACAGAAGCCAAGCCCAAAAATTAGACTTTGACAAAGTAACTAGACAAATTTAACTAGCACACGTTTTCTGACCTTAATTGAAACATAAACAGACCAAATTTAAAACGACTATAACTTCTTGCACAAAAATCCAATGCAATCATGGTTGGACAATCTAGAAAGATCACGTTTTGAACTTGAAATCCACCTAGATTAGTGTTGTCTTCACATGCAATGGATGACTTCAAAATCGAGTTCAAATTCATCTACTATTCTGACCATAAACAGCATCAATTTCTTCATTTATTTGCATTATCAATCCAAACTCAAGTAGCCCAACATCAAAAGAACCATTAAGGGCTTTTCCCATGTCCAAGTTTCAATTGTAGGCAAATAAGAACCTTTGAACCAATTCCGAATATATTGCTAGCTTTTAACTCCGAAGCAGCTTCAATCATTCCAATTTGACTCGTCAAGGCCCTTTGCAGTTGTTTCGCTCTCGCTCTAGTTATTGGGCCATCTGAATAATCTTCTTGTAGATTAGGTTCAGCTTTACGAGATGGATTATAATCCCCATGATGCACATCAAAGTCTTTATGTGTCTGCAACAAGCAATAGAAATTCATAACTTGATCTACTTAGGCTAAAAAATATGGATTATAATTTGACTGTAAAATAACAAATGCCGAACAAATCGAATGAGTTAAGGTAAAATTTGTCAAGCTTCATATGCAATCCAAATAAAACATAATGCTCACTAAGATCAAGCATATATTTCATCAATTTAAAAACTAAACTCACAATCCTAAGTTCAGCGCATGGAAATTGAAGCTAAAACGTTTTGTCAAATTCATAATATCAAGCTCAAATAAAGAAATAATTGATCTTGCAAGACTTTAGCCAATATGGATTACAATTTGACTATAAAAACAAATGCCGGAATAGATCGAATGAGTTAAGGTAAAATTTGCTAAGCTTCATATGTAATCCAAATAAAACATAATGCTCACCAAGATCAAGCCAATATTTCATCAATTTATGAACTAAACTCACAATCCTAAGTTCAGCAGCGCATGGAAATTGAAGCTAAAACATTTTGTCAAATTCATAATATCAAGCTCAAAGAAAGAAATAAGTGATCTTGCAAGACTTTATAGATCAATGCTTCCTTGATCCTAATAATGTATGCAATCATGCCAAATAATACAAAAGTCAACTTCAATGTAATCGATCATACTTTCTTTATAGTTGAGAGATAGATGAAAAGAAAAATTATGGTTCACCATATTCAGAGAGAGGGCGGGAGCTTGTGCAATAAGAGTTATGATAAAGAGTCAATATTTGTTGCCATAAATAATGGCAGAATACTGGACTTACAGTATTTAATGATACGAACCAAGTTAGTTCCGAATTTAACCTTAAATATGTTGACCAGTTTTATGAGATCAATAATATCTTTCAAACTGTACATGAGAACAACTTAAAACTTTATAGGGAGCTAAAAGACACATGGAATTATATTTTGGTAAGTTTTCATGTCAAATGGAGTTTGGAAATATATTATTTCAGATGGTCTAATTTACTAGACAAATCTTGTCAAATCTGTCAGTTTAGACTTTTGTGTACTGTTTGGGACATATCTGGAGCTATAGGTAGAATTTTACTGCAATTCAAGTTGGGTTGGAAACTATACACCTGATACGATCCAGGCAATGTCAAATTCGGATTTTGACGTAAAAAATGCAACTATCTAGTTTTACACCAATAGTCATAATTCTCAATCCGACTATTGGATCGAGATGAAATTTTACGTGGAGTCTCATGATATGCTGTCCTACCTGGGGTTAAAATTTCATGTGAATCGGAGTTGGGAAAGGCATTGCAAAATGGGTCAACAGAGGCTGTATGAATTTTGTTATTTACTTCCTTTTGACTTGTGGACTTCCTATTCGGCTATGATTCTTTTTGTAAAGGGAAACATGGCAGCTTATTTTGGAAATCTACTAATTCTACAAAGATCTTTAATGGGCTGCAACATAGTTTTCAAGTGTGGCAAGGATTCATAATTATTTCATAATCCTTTTCTTACAAGGATTCCTTATTCATCCTAGCTACAAAAAAAAGAAAAGAAGATTACATAATTAATTCTACCTTCAGATTTGATTCTCCTAGCTTATATGGGACTTCTAAAGGGCAACAAATCTAATCCTATTATATTTAGGATATTAAATTCGGATTTATTATTGTTATTATTATTTTCTTCTTAGTTTAGGGTTTATTTATATTATTTGGGTTTAATTGTAAGTGAGCATCATATAAGTCCATATAAGGGGTCCATTAGGGTTTATTTTAGTTTGGAGTCACTATAAATAAGGGCATAACCAGACATGTAAGGGTAGACAATTCAGATTAAGAAAACTTCTTGTTTGCCGCACTTTGGTGAGATAATCTCCCTTCCATGGTTCTCTAAAGAACTGAAAAACGACTTATCGAAGAGCAACTGTCTTCGTGGCATCATCCTTATACTTCTCGTTCGCGAATCAATATTCGTTGGGTGGGGGTCTCCGTTTCCAATAGTACTGGTGCCTAGGTACAAGTTATCTTTGTGTCACACTCCTATCAAACCTGATTTACTTGCCTTTCCGAAAATTGGTGTCTTTGCGTGACCATGTCATCACGAGGTTCGTATCAACACCTCAAGCTTTGCAACCATATATAGTAGACCCAGTAATTCATCCAGATGAGAGAGAATGACATATTAAAGTCAGGACTGAAAATATGCCAATAATGTATAAAAATTCAAGATTCAGACTACATGGAAGAATTTTGGCACGACGACTTTGTTTTTATTATCTTATTTTATTTATTTATTTAATGTTGAATAATTATTTTTAAATTTGGGTTTGTTTTGGCCCATTAAAAATTGTATAGGAGTTCATTTCATTATTGGACTTATCTTAGTTGATTACTAATTTACGCCCCTTAGCTTGCAACTCAAAAGGGGTCTTTTAAGGTTAGTTAGAGGAGACTATATTATGGTTTTTTAGCTATAAATTTGAGCATTAAGTTGGAGAATAAATATGAGTTTTTCTTTTGTTTGTTTGTGGCAAAACAACCTTTCTTTGTAGGGATAAAGATCATATACTGACTTATCGAAGATTAAGTAGCTTCGTAGCGTAATTCACATACTTAGGGTTCTTCGATACAAGGTTATCTTTAGGTTCAAGTCTTTTTCCAATATCTTTTGTTTTTAGGTACAAGGTTACCTTTGGGTCAAGGTTCTATCAAACTTGATTTTCAACTTTCGAAGTTGTTATCTGCTTCGTTAAGGGTTGCTTGACCACGTGATCAAGAGGTTCACATCAATTGGTATTATAGCTAGGCACTAAAAATCAATTTATATCCTTTATTTTCTTCTTATTAATTTCAGCTTTTTTAGGTTTAGTTGTCTTTGATTTGGTTTTCGATTATTTTATATCAACATTTTAGTACTTTGCATCTAGGATTCCTTAAAAAAAAGGTTTCATTTTAGTTTGTTTTTGTCTCAGAACATAGCAGTAGCATAAAAAGTAAAGAAAACGTCTAAAAGTCACTTTTGTCGAATCTGTCACAATACACAAATAAGGGAGAATTTGACCAAACCAATTCAGAAAATTGTCAAATTCTATATACTAGTTTTAGGAGTCCAAATCACACCCCATATATATTTTGAACTCATTTGGAGATCATTTGATATAGTAACCAATTTCAGGATTAAAACTTGTTAGATTCGTATTAGAAAGAGATCTCAGGTCAAATAAATTTAGAAATTTCTTAAATTGTATATACTAGGTTGTGAGGTTCTAATCACACTCCACATAAAATCTGAGGTTATTTGGAGTTCTATTGGTATAGGAACTAAATTCGGAATTAGAACTTAACAGGTCTAATTTGAGTAAGTAATTCAAACTTATTTTGCTGTTGTTATTTTTCAATTATGGCAGTATAATAACATCATAATTGATATATTTATTTGTCATTTAATTTTTTTTATATAACTTTTGCATCTTTTTTCTTTCACGTCTTAAAAAACATCCATTTTTTTGTACAAATTCACTTATTACTCGCAAAATTGTAATTGTAGTTTCGTCTTTGCTTGTTTTCATGTTTTTCTTTCCTCTTGACTCATATACACATATTTGGATACGCTGCTATGACTATTATATTTGGTGTTGATTTTAGTTTTGCAAGATTCGAAGGTGAGACAAGAAGAATAAGACGTAGCAAGTATATTTAAGTGAAAAACCTATATTTTAGTGAAACACGAGACGAGTGTAAATACGTGAGGGAGTGGGTGAAGAATATATATTTCTTGTCAACTAACCAATTTTAAAATTCAAAGACGTTGAAAGTAAGCATCAACATGACACCACAGAGAGGAGACAATGAAATTGTAACCACTAGGTGGTGTGCTGGATGGGTTTTTGAAAATAATCCAACACATGTGCTAGTATTTTATCAAAGCGAGCTCAATAGGCAACATGCTATCCAAGTATGTTTTGAACTATTTGTTTAATAAAATAATTAACTGCACTGAATTATTGTTATTTGATATTTATTTAATTTATAATCTGCAAGTCATGTGGACACCTTACTCGAAAGAAAGATTGGTCATTGCTCTAATTGTTTGCACCAACGGGATGAACATATAAGCAGTAGTGGTCCCGTTAATATGTTTTGAGATGGTCGAGCTAGATTGGTCGGATCGGGTAATGCAACAGTTTGGATACAAACAACACATTCTAGTTGATATTAATATGAGTGATGATTATGACTGGTTAGGTCGGTGGCATAGTGTTTATGGTTGATGTTGATTTTAGTTTTGCAAGACTCAACTAAAGGAAAAAAGCATAGCGAGCATATTTGAGTGAAACCTATATTTGAGTTAAAAACGAGAGAAGTGTAAACACATGAAAGAGTGAGTAAGGAATATATATTTCTTGCAACTAACCAATTTTCATATTCAAAGATGTTGAAGGCAAGCGACAACATGACACCACAAAGAGGAGACAATTAAATTATAACTCCACTACACATTATGATGCGGACCTAGTGATCACGTCAAGATTGAGATCTGATCCCGAAAAGCCGAAATAGGTCTAATAGGAGTGTGACATAGTGAAAACCTGCCCCATGGCACCAACACTATTGGAATGAAGTAGAATGACGCCACGAAGCCAGTTAATCTTCAATAAGTCAGTTCGGTTCTTTCAAGAACTAAAGAATACAAGAATCACTCTCACATATTAAAACTAAAAAATTCAGAAGTAATATTCATCAATGGCTGCCAAAAATTTGGTTACATGAGTTTAAATAGTTCTTGAAAAATTAAGCCTAATGGACCCCTATGTGGACTTATATGAGGTCCACTAAAGATTGAAAACAACTTATCAAAGAACAACTGGCTTTGCGGCGTCATCCTTATACTTCTCATTCGCAAATTGATTAGTACTTAAAAGTGTATTTTTATCAAGGTTTTATATCATCATTTTACACTTGAAGTATCAATAACTCCTTAACTAAAGCATGTTTTATAATAACAAGTCTGATACTATAAGATACCTTTAATTTATGGTAAATGTTCATCTTAAATGCAGGCCTATCACATAAATAAAAGGATTGATTGATGAGTTTTGGAAAGCTGAGGCAATTTCCTATAACTTTCATGATTTAAGTCTATTCAAATTCTGATGTTATCAATGACGTTTTGTTCAGACAAGAAGATAAGGATTGTCACCAAGTCAAAATGTGGCCACCCACTCAACGAATTAGTCATCAAATCAATAGTTCTGAATTTTGGCCTATAAAAGGAGACATTTGCAATGCATTTAGGCATCTTGGTTTTCAGATCAAGATCATGTTCTTGCTCTTTCTCTTTATATTTTTGTAATGCTTAAGTTTTGTTTATATTAATCTCTTGTTTATGCTTTTCATTTCCTTTCCTTTCCTTTACTTAGTTAACTTATATCTTATTTATGTTCTTATCTTGTTTATTTATGTTTCTCCTCTTCATTATGTTTAGCTAAGTTTATTATGTCAAGGTGAAAATGTTACACTAATGGTGTAAGAATAAGTATAGTATAAACTCAACATGGACTTTAATGTTTGATACTAACATGTTTTGTATTTGGTATCGTCGTGTGTGGTTTCCAGTTGAGTAATAAGGGTTTATACCATACTTGTTTGAAAGACCATTAGTGGATCCTCTAACCTTGTCAAATTATTTTTATCATTGTTTAATCCTTATATCAATATCACATCTCAAAGCTCTCTTCAACTTATTATTATTATTATTATTATTATTAATTTATATAGTTAACCTCCCTGTGGTTCGACCCCGATCTTGTCGGGTTATTTATTACTTCGACACTCCTGCACTTGGGAGAAGACTGAATCTTTTGGTCGTGTCAAGTTTTTGACACTGTTGTCGGGGAGGTAAATTCTTGTATAAATTATAATATTTATTTTATTTTCTTTTTTCACTTTTCTTGTATCTAATTTTGTTTCTTTTCTTTTGTTTTGTTTCATTTTCTTTTGTTTTCTTCTTCCTTTTATTCTCTTCCTACACGTGCATGAGAGTTTGGTCACAAACATTAAGGTGGTAGACTTTGTAGGGTATCCTCATCATTTTCAGAAAATATGGCCGTAGAAGATAATCAGTCGCTTCATAATGAGAATAATGAGAATAATCGTGTGAACACTTAGAGACCACATGAATCTCACAAGAACAAGAACAACTTTTACCTTCTTTTCATGGCTTAGATTTAGAAAATCCATACTTGCATTTAAGGGAATTTGAGGAGGTCTTTAACTCCTATACTAACTCAAATTGTAGCATGAACATCATTAGATTAAAGTTTTTTCCTTTTTCATTAAAAGATAAAGTTAAAACATGGCTACAAAATTTTAGACCAGGATCCATTTGTACGTGGGATGAAAATGCAACAACAATTTTTAAAGAAGTTTTTTCTATCTCATGGAACAAACTCTTTCAAAAGACAAATTATCACTTTCACTAAAAAACTAGGAGAAACATTTTACCAATGTTGGGATAGGTATCGATACTTGCTTAATAGTTGCCCTCATCATGGTTTTGAAACATGGAGATTGGTTTCACATTTTTATGAAAGGTTAACACCTATAGATAGGCAAATGGTTGAATTGATGTGCAATAGAACTTTTAAAGATAAAGACCCTAATGAAGCAATGGAGTGCCTAGACTTGCTAGCTGAAAATGCTTAAAATTAGGACACTACAGGCACTTATGAGGCAGCAAGTAAAACCCAACCTCATACATCTAGTGGAGGTATGTACAACCTTAGGGAAGATCATGACCTCCAAGCCAAGTTTGCATCTTTAGCTAGAAAAGTTGAGGCACTAGAATTGAAAAAGAGTGGTCAATTAATCTGTTCAAGACTGTCCAACTTTGCCTTCTTTAAGGAATGTCTTCATGAACAAGCCCATGCTTTAAACAGTTTACAAAGGCCCAATCATAACCCATACTCGCAAACATACAACCCTGGTTGGAGAAATCACCCAAATTTCAATTGGAAGAGTGATAACAATAATGCACAAACTTCACAGCCATCGTTTCAAGCACACCATAATTTTCAAAATTCTCATGGATATGCACCTCCTTATGCTCCACCTCCTAGAAGAAATCTTGAGGAAACATTGCATGCATTCATTGAAAAGCAGGAGACAATCAACACTCAACTTGGTCAAAGCATGACAGATTTTAAAGATACTTTTGCAAAGTTCACATCTGCCCTCAGTTTTCAAAAGAAAGGTAATTTTCCATCTCAACCACAACAAAAACCAAAGGGACAATACAATGCAAATGCAAGTAGTTCCGGAAGTCAACACATAGATCAAGCCAAATCAGTCATCACTCTTCGCAGTGGTAAGGTTATTGAAAATCCCATTCTTGAACATTGTGAGAAAGATAATGAGTCAATCTCTGAGGGTAAGGAAGGGGTTGAATCTGAACATTGCAAAGAAAAGACTGATTTCCCGCTAGCACTTCCATTTCCACATGCCATGACCAAACAAAGGAAAGTCAATCACAACTCTGAAATCTTTGAAACTTTCAAACAGGTAAGGATCAATATATCTTTGCTGGATGCTATTAAACATGTACCTTTCTATGCTAAATTTTTGAAAGATCTGTGCACTGTGAAGAGAAAACTGAATGTGAAAAAGAAAGTCTTTTTAGCCGAACAAGTGTCATTCTTCAAAACAATAATGCTTTGAAATATAAAGACTCTAGTTTTCCTATAATTTCTTGCTTTATTGGAGAACATAAAATTGAAAGAGCTTTACTTGATCTTGGAGCTAGTGTGAATTTACTTCCAATTCAATCTTTCAAAGTCTCAATCTAGGTGAGTGCCTAGAGGAATAGTTGAAGATGTGTTAGTACAAGTTGATAAATTCATTTATCCTGTGGATTTTATTGTTTTGGACACACAACCTGTTGAAGCATGTAATTCATTTCCTGTTATTTTAGGACGTCCGTTTCTTGCAACTTCTAATGCATTGATTAATTGTAGGAATGGACTGATGAAGCTATCTTTTGGAAACATGACATTGGAGATGAATATTTTCAACATTTGCAAGCAACTTGGTGATGATGATGACTTACAGGAAGTGGACTTTATTCAAAAATTAGTTCATGATTAATTTCAAACCACTTCTAGTGAAACTGAGATTGATGAATCTGACGATGTGTAAATGGTTTATTTTCAGGAAGAATCAAAGGCAAATAGTTGGAGACCAAAAATTAAGGAATTACCACCACGATCAATTGAGTCCATACCTTCAAGTGTTCAACCACCAAAACCTGATTTGAAGTCGTTACCATTCAATCTCAAATACTCATTTTTGGAAGAAAATAAAACTTTTCCAGTAATAATCTCTTCCAAACTTAATGCACATCAAGAAGGTAAGTTATTACAAACTCTGAAAATGCACAAAAATGCATTAGGATGGACCATAGCTGACATAAAAGGAATTAGTCCTTTGATTTACACACAGGATCTATTTGGAGGAAAATGTTAAACCCTCTAGAGAAATGCAACGAAGGCTTAATCCTAATATGAAAGAAGTAGTGAAAAATGAAGTCATTAAGCTTCTAGATAATGGAATCATTTATCCTATTTTTGACAGCAAATGGATAAGTCTTACCCAAGTTGTACCCAAGAAGTCTAGAGTCACTGTGATAACAAATGAGAAAAATGAGTTAATTCCAACTAGGACTATTACTGGTTGGCGCATGTGCATTGATTATAGGAAACTTAATTCAATTACTAGAAAAGATCATTTTCCTTTACCTTTCATGGATCAAATCCTAGAAAGAGTTGCAGGTCATGAGTTTTATTGTTTCCTAGATGGCTATTCAGGTTACAACCAAATTGAAATTGCATTGGAAGATCAAGAGAAGACTACTTTCACATGTCCATTTGGTACTTTTGCATATTGAAAGATGCCTTTTGGATTATGTAATGTACCAACCACGTTTCAAAGATGCATGCTCAGGATATTTAGTGATATGGTTGAACGTTTTCTTGAAATTTTTATGGATGATTTTTCTGTTTTTGGTGATTCATTTGATGATTGTTTGACTAACTTAGAAAAGGTTTTGAGCAGATGTGAAGAGAAGAATCTTGTAATGAATTGAAAAAAATGTCACTTTATGGTAACAAACGGCATTGTACTTGGTCACATTGTTTCATCGAAAGGAATTGAGGTTGACAAATCTAAAATCGAGTTAATTGTTAACTTGCCAACACCAAAATCTAGTAAAGATGTTAGATCATTCTTAGGACATGCTGGTTTTTATAGAAGGTTCATCAAAGATTTTAGTGTAATATCTAAGCCCTTGAGTAACCTTCTAACAAAGGGTAATATTTTTGAATGGACTGAACATTGTGAATAAGCCTTTGTTAAACTTAAAAACTTGCTTACTTTTGCTCCTGTCATTCAACCTCCTGATTGGTCATTGCCTTTTGAAATAATGTGTGATTCTAGTGATTATGCCGTGGGTGCTGTCTTGGGACAAAGAAAAGATAAGAAATCTTATGTGATTTACTATGCAAGTAAAACTCTAAATAGTGCTCAAATGAATGACACCACTGAAAAAGAATTACTTGCAGTAGTATTTGCATGTGAAAAATTCAGGTCTTAACTTGTTGGCTCACCTGTTGTTGTTTTTAGTGATCATGCAGCATTGAAATATTTTCTTTCTAAGAAAGATTCTAAGGCTAGATTGGTGCAGTGGATTTTGTTACTTCAAGAATTTGATATCACAATCAAAGACAAGAAAGGCACCGAAAATTTTGTCGCAGATCATTTGTCAAGATTGACAACAGATTCGAAATCTCATGATGTGCATCATGGGAATTATAATCCATCTTGTAAAGCTAAATCTAACATACAAGAGGATTTAGATGGTCCAATGACAAGAGCGAGAGCGAAACAACTACAAAGGGCCTTGACGAGTCAAATTGGAATGATTGAAACTGCGTCGGAGTTAAAAAATTAGCAATCAGTTTGAAATTGGTTCAAGGATGTTTATTTGCCTACAATTGGAACTTGGAGATGGGAAAAGCCCTTAATGGTTCTTTTGATGCTGGGCTACTTGAATTTGGGTTGATATGCAAATAAGTGAAGGAATTGATGCTGTTTATGGTCAGAACAGCAAATGAATTTGAACCTGAATTTGAAGTCATCCATTGCATGTGAAAACAAGACTAATCCAGGTGGATTTCAAGTTCAGAACATGTTCTTTCTAGATTGTCCAACCATGATTGCATTGGACTTTTGTGTAAGAAGATATGGTTGTTTTAAATTTGGTCTGTTTATGTTAGAAAGGTCAAAAAACGTGTGCTAGTTAATTTGTCTAGGTTAGTTTGTCAGTCTGTTTTTAGGGCTTGACTTCTGCCATGTTGAATTTTTCCGAACTTTGGAGGGATTTTCCAATTATAAATATAGTATCAGAATATGTAATAAAGGACTTTTAGCCAAGATTTGAAACTTAATTCACATAATTAAGAGTTGTTCTTCCAAATTAATTGTGAAGAGCCCTACCTGACTTATCACTCTTCAATCACAAAGAGTGTGGCGTCGAAATCCTAGATTGATCTTTGTGGCGTCCAGATCGACTTATCAAAGTATCATTCTAGTCTATCCTCCATCTTATTTACCTTGAAATCACTATAATCTAGCCTAAACACCAAAAGAAAAACAACACAACCAGATCCATCCTTCATCCATTTTCGTCAGATTCATTGTTGCCGATTTTCGAATCATTCACGGCACATCATCTGGTATCAGAGCATCAGTTGCGATCTAAGGCAGGAGCCAAAAACAGAAGAAAGGCTTGCTGGAATTAAGGTTGATAAACTTAATTATGGCTGGAGATAAAGAAGATTTGCCAAGAGGGTTAAGTTTGGAACAGGCACAAGTTATGGGCTTACAACGATCTCATGCTGAGATTCAGAATGAAATGAATGGAATTCGTGAACAGTTGAATACCCTTATGCAAATGATGCAAAGAAATAATTTGCAACCCCAACAGAGGCAAGCACTTAGGGTGCCACGAAATGATATTATAGAAGCCGACGAAGATCCAAATGGGGATGATGAGGCCGACGATAGGGGCAGACCAAGAAGGCAGAATTATAATCCTCCTAATGGTCTCAAACTTAAGATTCCACCGTTTAGAGGAAGTAGTTCACCCAAGGAATACTTGGAGTGGATTCAGAAGGTTGAAAAGGTGTTTGAATGGTATGAATATTATGAAAAAAGGAAGTGCAAGGTGGCAGCACTTGAGTTTACAGATTATGCTCTTTTATGGTGGGAAAATTTAAAGATTCAGAGGAGAAGGGATGAAGAAGAGGAGATTACAACGTGGGCAACTATGAAAAGAGTGATGAAGAAGAGATTTGTTCCTGATTACTATAAACAAGAGCTATACATCAGACTTCAGACTTTGCGACAAGGATCTTTGAGCGTGGAAAAGTATGTGAAAGAGTTTGAGTTGCTGCCGATTCGATGTGAATTGATGGAACCCCAAGAGCAAACAATAGCTAGATTTCTTGGAGGGTTGAGGAAGGATATAGCTAATGTTGTTGAATTACAGCCGTACATCTTCCTTGAGGAAGTTATAAAGCTTGCAACTCGAGTACAAAGGCAGCAGAAACGAGGAGGTGTCCGAACTGGTGTAACTACGTCAAGCACAACAAGGGCTGTTTCTACACCTACACGAGCATGGAGCACACCTAAACGAGATGAGAAGGTGGAGTTTACTAAGGGGAATACCAGTTCTGATTCTTTGAAGGGAAAGGAGAAGGTGACAGAACCTCAACATCCTAGGAAGTCTTGGGACATCAAGTGCTTCAAGTGCTTAGGACATGGGCACATTGCTTCGGAATGTCCAAATAAAAGGGTGATGATTTTGCATGGGGATCATGGAGAGCTGATCAGTGGAGATGAGGTTGAAACTGAAGATGAAGATGAGGTACAAGTGGTTGAACAAGAAGAGGATTTCGAACCAGTGAAGGGAGATTTGTTGGTTGTGCAACGGGTTCTGAATGCACAAATTGATGTTAGTGATAAGCAACGCGAGAACATCTTTCATACTCGATGTCAGATTCGAGATAAGGTGTGTGGGATGATCATTGACAATGGAAGTTGCACTAATGTTGCGTCAACTACCTTGGTGGAGAAATTGGGTTTAACTACCCTTCCACATCCCAGGCCGTACAGTTTGCGATGGCTGAATGAGAATGAGGAGATTCGGGTGACAAAGCAAGTCCGTGTACCTTTTTCCATTAGAACCTATCATGATGAGGTTTTGTGTGACGTTGCACCAATGTCAGCTAGTCATTTGTTGCTGGGTCGTCCATGGCAGTTTGATAAGGATGTGACCTACAATGGACGAAAGAACACTTATTCTTTTATGCTGAATGGAAAGAAGGTGAACTTGTTACCATTGAGTTCTCAACAGGTTAGAAAGGATCGGATACGAAGCCAACAAAAGGAGGTGAAATCACGTAAGGTGTTGTTGTTAGCCAAAAAAGGAGACATCAAACAAGCATTAGCTTCGGCGGGGGCTGTTTTCATGATCTGGGCAAAGCAATTACTACAAGTAGAAGGATTGGACTTACCAATACAGGTTAAGGAATTGCTTGAAGAATTTGAAGAATTTAAAGTTGTGTTTCCAGATGAATTACCTAAAGGGTTACCACCTATTCGTGGAATTGAGCATCAAATTGATTTGGTACCGGGAGCTTCACTTCCTAACAGACCAGCATACAGATGTAATCTAGAGGAAGCAAAAGAGATTCAAAGGCAGGTTGGTGAGCTCTTAGAGAAGGGCTATGTGCGAGAATCACTTAGTCCATGTTCCGTACCTACTTTGCTTGTACCGAAGAAAGATGGTACCATGAGGATGTGTATGGACAGTCGCGCTATCAACAAAATAACAGTTAAGTATCGATTTCCTATACCCAGACTTGATGATTTGCTTGATGAGTTGCATGGTGCTGCATTGTTTTCTAAAGTCGATTTGGGAGTGGTTATCACCAAATTAGAATGAAAGAAGGAGATGAATGGAAAACAACATTTAAAACTAAACAGGGGTTATATGAATGGATGGTAATGCCGTTTGGGTTATCTAATGCGCCTAGTACATTTATGAGGCTTATGAATCATGTTTTGAGGAAGTATATCGGGCTGTTTGTTGTAGTATATTTTGACGATATCCTGGTGTATAGCAAGACCTTTGATGATCATATGAAGCATTTTAGAGTTGTGTTTGAAACTTTACGAGATTCTAAGTTGTATGGGAAACTCACAAAGTGTTACTTCTGTAAAGAAAGTGTCGTGTTTCTTGGGTATATTATGTCTAGCAAGGGAGTTAAGGTTGATGAGGAGAAAATTGGGGCAATTCGGGACTGGCCAAAACCTGCTAGTATCGCTGATGTGAGGAGTTTCCATGGTTTAGCTTCTTTCTATAGGCGATTTGTGAAAGACTTCAGCTCTATTGTTGCTCCTATGACAGAATGCTTGAAAAAAGGGAACGACTTTAGATGGAGTGAAGATGCGCAGAAAGCTTTTGAGATAATTAAGGAGAAGTTGTGTACTGCTCCAGTTTTAGCACTTCCAGACTTTGCTAAAACATTCGAAATAGAGTGCGATGCTTCCGGAGTTGGAATTGGGGCTGTCTTGCTGCAAGAAAAGAGGCCGATTGCATTCTTCAGTGAAAAGTTAAATGGAGCACGTTTGAACTACTCTATTTACGACAAGGAGTTCTATGCTTTGATTCGGGCTCTAGAGGTATGGCAGCACTACTTGTTGCCTAAAGAATTTGTTATACATACTATCAACAAAATGGTACCATGAGGATGTGTATGGACAACCGTGCTATCAACAAAATAACAGTTAAGTATTGATTTCCTATACCCAGACTTGATGAGTTGCATGGTGCTGCATTGTTTTCTAAAGTTGATTTGATGAGTGGTTATCACCAAATTAGAATGAAAGAAGGAGATGAATGGAAAACAACATTTAAAACTAAACAGGGGTTATATGAATGGATGGTAATGTCGTTTGGGTTATCTAATGCGCCTAGTACATTTATGAGGCTTATGAATCATGTTTTGAGGAAGTATATTGGGTTGTTTGTTGTAGTATATTTTGACGATATCCTGGTGTATAGCAAGACCTTTGATGATCATATGAAGCATCTTAGAGTTGTGTTTGAAACTTTATGAGATTCTAAGTTGTATGGGAAACTCTCAAAGTGTTACTTCTGTAAAGAAAGTGTCGTGTTTCTTGGATATATTATCTCTAGCAGGGAAGTTAAGGTTGATGAGGAGAAAATTGAGGCAATTCAGGACTGGCCAAAACCTGCTAGTATCGCTGATGTGAGGAGTTTCCATGGTTTAGCTTCTTTCTACAGGCAATTTGTGAAAGAATTCAGCTCTATTGTTGCTCCTATGATGGAATGCTTGAAAAAAGGGAACGACTTTAGATGGAATGAAGATGCGCAGAAAGCTAATGGATACTTGGGTTACCAAGAACACAACGTGGAAAGGATTCAATAATGGTCCTGGTTGATCGATTCTCCAAAATGTCTCATTTCATTCCTTGCAACAAAACTGACGATGCAGTACATGTTGCTGATTTGTTCTTTCAAGAGATTGTTTGTTTCAATGGAGTTCCTAAAAGCATTGTCTTTGATCGTGATACAAAGTTCTTAAGCCACTTTTGGAAGACTCTTTGGAGGAAGCTTGGAACGAAGTTACTTTTCAGTACGGCATGTCATCCACAAACTGATGGACAAACTGAGGTAGTAAACCGAACTTTATCTTCTTTGTTACGAGCTGTTATACATAAGAATTTGAAGAGTTGGGATACTTGTTTGCCTATTGTGGAGTTTGCATATAATCGTAGTGTGCATGGGGCTACAAAATTTTCACCATTTGAGGTTGTGTATGGCTTTAATCCTTGTGTTCCTATTGATCTTGTTCATATTCCAATTGATGAGAGGACATCTATGGATGGAATTAGAAAGGCAGAATTGATGAAGAAACTACATGAGCAGGTTCGATTACATATTGAGGAGAAAACGACAAAGTATGCTAAACAAGCTAACAAGGGGTGGAAAATGGTTAGGTTTGAACCTGGAGATCTTGTTTGGATTCATATTAGCAAGGGCAGATTCCCAAGCAAACGTAAGTCCAAGTTGATGCCAAGAGCTGATGGTCCATTTCGGATTATAGAGAAGGTGAATGACAATGCGTATAAGGTAGATCTTCCTGGTGATTACAACGTATCAGCTACTTTTAATGTGAAAGACTTGACTTCATACTTGGATGACGATGACGATTCTGATTTGAGGACAAATCATTTTCAACTCGAGGCTGATGATGTGCATCATGGGAATTATAATCCATCTTGTAAAGCTAAATCTAATATGCAAGAGGATTCAGATGGTCCAATGACAAGAGCGAGAGCGAAACAACTACAAAGGGCCTTGACGAGTCAAATTGGAATGATTGAAGCTGCGTCGGAGTTAAAAAATTAGCAATCAGTTTGAAATTGGTTCAAGGATGTTTATTTGCCTACAATTGGAACTTGGAGATGGGAAAAGCCCTTAATGGTTCTTTTGATGCTGGGCTACTTAAATTTGGGTTGATATGCAAATAAGTGAAGGAATTGATGCTGTTTATGGTCAGAACAGCAAATGAATTTGAACCCGAATTTGAAGTCATCCATTGCATGTGAAAACAAGACTAATCTGTTCAGTCATTGAGTCATATCTAGAGCTGTAGATCTTGGATTTCAATTGGTTTATATGGTTAGAAAGCTAATACATAGGCCTAAAACATTTATGGGAGTGCAAGACTCAATTATGTTGTTTGGAAGTCCAAATCTTAGCAGTAACTGAGAAGTTGAAATCTGTCTTGCAGCCTAGACATTGTTCAGTGTTTAACCCATATCTCGAGTTTTAGAAGTCCCAATGCACTGATTCTTTTTTTGTTGGAAAGCTGAGACAATTTCCTAGAACTTTCATGATTTAAGTCTATTCAAATTCTGACGTTATCAATGAAGTTTTGTTCAGACAAGAAGATAAGGATTGTCACTAAGTCAAGATGTGGCCACCCACTCAACAATTAGTCATCAAATCAATAGTTCTGAATTTTGGCCTATAAAAGGAGGCATTTGCCATGCATTTAGACATCTTGGTTTTCAGATCATGATCAAGATCATGTTCTTGCTCTTTCTCTTTATATTTTTGTAATGCTTAAGTTTTGTCTATATTAATCTCTTGTTTATGCTTTTCATTTCCTTTCCTTTCCTTTACTTAGTTAACTTATATCTTATTTATGTTCTTATCTTGTTTATTGATGTTTCTCTTCTTCATTATGTTTAGCTAAGTTTATTATGTTAAGGTGAAAAGGTTACACTAATGGTGTAAGAATAAGTATAATATAAACTCAACATGGACTTTAATGTTTATACTAACATGTTTTGTATTTGTTATCTTATTCACTCTTAATACTTTGCTTGTTAAATGGTTAATCTAGATTTATGTTGTATAACCTTGGTACAACAAATACTTGGCACTTTCATAGCCCAAACTGTATGGTATAACCGACACCTGTGCTATGAAAAGAACTTGATTTGTTGTTAACATAAGTTATAATCATGAATACCTGACAACATTTACAAGTATTAGCATTACTCGAATAAGATAACTAATGTAATCATGTTAACAATTTATAATCCGATTGGAACTTCCTTTGTGTATGGTTTCCAGTTGAGTAATAAGAGTTTATACTATACTTGTTTGAAATACCATTAGTGGATCCTCTAACCTTGACAATTGTTTTTATCATTGTTTAATCCTTATATCAATATCACATCTCAAAGTTCTCTTCAACTTATTATTAATTTATATAGTTAATCACCTTGTGGTTCGATCGGGTTATTTATTACTTCGACACTCCTGCACTTGGGAGAAAACATACTTTTGGTCATGTCACAAATCAAATTTGTTGGGTGGGGGTTTTTCGATTTTAATAATGTTGGTGCCTAGGTACAAGTTATCTTTGTGTCACACTCCTATCAAACCTGATTTACTTGGCTTTCCAGGAATTGGTGTCTTTACGTGATCACGTAATTACGAGGTTTGCATCAATGGAGTTCAGTAATATATTACTTCATATGATCGAATTTATTAGACAAAACTTGTTAAATTTGTCAAATACCTTTAGGACATATTTGGAGGTATAGATAAAATTTTTCTATGATTTAAGTTTGGCTAGAAACTAGACATCTCAAGCTTTCCAACCATAATAGGCATAATAATTCATTCAGACGAGAGAGAACAATGTGTTTGAAGTTAGGACTGACAATCTGTCAAAATGTGTGAAAATTGAATATTTGGGCTACATGGAGGAATTTTGGAATGAAAACTTTGTTTTTATTATTCTATTTTATTTATTTTTTTAATGTTGAATAATTATTTTTAATTTTAGTTTGTTCTAGCTCGTTAGACAATGTTTAGGAGTTTATTTTATTATTGGACTTATATTAGTTGATTACTAGTTTAGACTCATTAAACTGCAACCCAAAAGAGGTACATTAGAGGAGACTATATTATGTTATTTTAGCTATAAATTTCAGCAAGAAGTTGGAAAAATTCCCTGATGAGTGTTGGAATAAAAATGTTTATTTAATTTTTTTGAGTTGGAGAATAATCGTGAGTTTTTCCTTAACCCAACACTCATCAAGGAATTTTTTTGAACTTGCTACTGAATTTTGCAGGTAAAAAAACATAATATAATCTCCTCTAAAGTACCTCTTTTGGGTTGCAAAGTAATGGGCATAAACTAGTAATCAACTAACATAAGTCTAATAATAAAATAAACCCCTAAATATTGTTTAATGGGCCAAAACAAACTAAAATTAAAAATAAGTATTCAATATTAAATAAATAAATAATTAAAATAGGATAATAAAAACAAAGTCTTTATTCCAAAATTTCTCCATATAACCCGAATATCTAATTTTCGCATATTTTTAGTAGAGTTTCAGTCCTGACTTCAAACACATTGTTCTTTCTCATTTGGATGAATTATTAGGCCTATCATATATGGTTAGAAAGCTTGAGATGTCTAATTTCCAGCTGAACCTGAATCGCAACAAAATTCCACTTGTAGCTCTTGATATGTCCAAAACCTACACAAAAGTCTACTGTGACAGATTTGACAAGATTTGTCTAGTAAATTTGACCATATAAAATAATATGTTCTCAAACTCCATTTGACCTAAACATTTACCGATATATAGTACCATGTGTCTAGTATCTCCCTGTAATTCAGCTTGTTCCGATGTACAGTTTGAGAGATATGCGTGATCTCACAAAACTGGCAGTAGATTTTTTAAGGTCAAATTCAGACCTATCTTGGTTCGTATCAATCATACTAGGGTGTCAGTCAGCCGAGTTATTTGTGCGTAGAGTTTAGGATATGCACGTTAAGATCACTAAGCAGATTCAAGCAAGTAATGCACAATATAAAATATAAATTAATTTATAAATAATATGTCCAAAACACTACACAATTATTAATCCTTTAAAGTCTCTTTTCCTCCTAACTTTTCTTTTTTTGCTTTTAATTCTTGGCTTCTTTCTTTCCCTGTTTTTATTTCTTTTTAGTTCATTGTCTCGTATCATATGAGGTCAAGCTTCTACAATCCTGGATAAGTTGGTAGAGACACTAGACTTGAGACACTATTTATGCACTCATTTGATTTATTTGAATTTTTAGTTAAAGTTTCTTAACTAGACTTTATTTATTGAGATTGATTAAATTATTTTTAGATATTTTATTTATTTGGCTATAAGCTCAAATGTTTGTTTTAGTTAGTATTTTAGTATTTATATCCTATTTCTCTAAATGTTAAGGAGTTTTTGATGAATTGAATAAAATTGCAAAGTTACGTACTTTTCCAGCTCTCATTCTTGTCTTTCTAGCCTTTTCTTTTTTTGTGTTCTTTGCTTCTTATTAAAACAAAATAAATTGAATTTTATCTCTTTAAATATGTTAATTTAATTTATTTATCAATTGAATTAAAATTAAAACTACAATAGAATTGGTTTCAAACAACCCGAAACTTGTCACCTTTCCAAATAGCTTATTAAAAGTTAATAATACCATATTCAACAAATACTATAGCATAAAAAGCTTATGGGATTTATTAAAAACCTTACTTTTAAAGTGTGTTTAGAAAGATGGTAACAACCTTTACAAGATGTTTTTTGCTTGAAAATATATTTTTTTATTTTAAAAAAATTATTTTTAACATCAATACATAAAAACGATTCAGAAATATATAAAAAATATAATTTAAAAAAAATATTAAATTAAAAAAAATTGGTGTTCCAAACGCTACCTTAATTAAAAAAAACCTTCCAGTACTAGCAGGGTACACGTACCCATCACCTTATCAGATACTAAGGGCTTATTTGAAAATACGATGAATAACGCTTTGCTTTAAATTTTAATATATTGATATAAAATATAATTTTAAAATATAAAAAATTATTATTTTAATATATTTTTAAATAAAAAACACTTTAAACAAGTCTCTTCCTCTCTCTCTCCTAACATCATCAACATCATGTATCAACCTGCATTATCCATTGAGACTTGAACAGTAAACATAGCAGTGAAAAATACTAATGAAATCACAAAATTATCATTGATCACTTCAGATTGCATGAACTAAAATGAAGCGAATGGAGTGCCAGAGATTGAAGGTGGTTATCCATGGAGGAAACTTGGTGTCGAATAGCAAGCAAAGGATCAACAGCAGAAAATAAAGGCGCGGTTATTCCCTACCGCTACCTCCTGCATTTGCCTCTGAATTCTCTCCGAATCTACCCGAAGAACCTCTGGTTCCTTTTTCAACCACTAATAATAACATAATCTCAGTTAGCTTTCCCAAATAGCTTTCTCAATAGTTGTGGAGGCGATCGAGAGTGAAGGAGAAGAAGACTCGTAACCGTCGATGACGTCTCTTGTCCGTTTTCTGTTATCTCCATTAGAAGATGAATTTAGGGTTTTGAACTTTTTTACAAAGGAAATTGCAGATCTGTTGAGCTACACTTGTTTACCACAAAGCTCATCGAAAAGTCCGCTTTTTTCTTCCTTTTTTTTTTTTTATCGAGAATAGGGAGGGAGGAAACTGGTGTTTGGGTTCCGATGACTGCTGACAGATCTAAATTGTTAAGGCCACGGCGCTGGGTCACTCGTTGTGATTGTATGCTATTGCTCGTCGTTTGATCTAGCGGGATCCGCATCCGCGTATCCTTGTCTTTCAAAGATTAAACAGCTAAAAGTCCATTTAAGGTGAATAATGGGATGAGCAAAATTATAAATAAGATTTTATAAGATATTTAAGAAACATATTTTTTTATTTTTTATATATATGTGTGGATAATTAGAGTTTTAGACAATCTTCATTTTATATTTGGATATTTCATGAAGTAGAGACAATTTTTATTCCATAAAGTATAATAACAAATATATTTTACTTATTCTTGGAGCTTTTTGTTAAGTGGGAGGTTGTCGCTCAAGTGACTGTTAACTTAAATCCACTTTGAAAGAGGTTATATATTTTGATTTAAATATTTCATAAATAAAAAATATATATTTTATAGGTAAGGGAGGAAAATAATGTGTTGCAATGATGGGATAATAATGGTGGTGACAATAACAAAGTGATGGTGTAATGTTAGTTGGATTGTAGAGGCAATAAAAGTGGTGTTGAAGTTACGAGTCAATTGTGGTCGTTGAAATAATTGAATAATAATATTATTGATTATTGTTGTTGTAAACCATTTTTGATACTGTGACCTAAAGAAGAAATAATATTTATTTTCCAAACCTAAAAACTGATTTTTTAGGTAAAAAGAATTAAAAAAAACAAACAAATAAGTCGCCAAATCAAAAATTGAGATTTCTATCAAGATTAGCTAAAACATCATTTTCAGGTCAAAACCAGGTTTGCTGGGTCAAAATTGATCAAAATCAATATGTCAGGGTCAAAACCAATTTTTACAGTTGTCATGACGTGTACGACATCGAATGGCAGAGTTGTCTCCTGGAAACCAGTGGTGTTTGGATTTAATCATAAAGTTATGATTATAGAGTTTAGGAGTCATCACCTAATATTATGGTCACTAGAAAACCTAATAGTCTGCAAGAGTTTGAGTAAGAGGATTAGTTGTGCAAGGAAAAGACACATCATCCTTAGTGCACCAAACTTAGGGTAAGTTGCATTGATGATTGATTGTTTTTCTAGGTTATGTTTCTATTCGTTGGTTTTATCTAAAGTTAAGGCAAATCTACCTTTGTGAGGAAGTCTCTACTTTATTGGGTTAAATCTTAATCGTTCTACGGCTCAAATTTAGCATCACATTTATTTTTTATTCTGTACCTTTAATATTCGGGGATACACTTTACAATGTAAGTTCATACCCCCAAATATAAAATTCTACAACTAAATCCTAACACTCTGAATATTAAACAAAATAATTGTTATGAGATTTTTTATATTTTGGTCAAATCCTAATAGATGATCCTAAACTAGTTACAATATCTATTGTGTTTTTTAAAACATGATAAAAAAAATACAATTTGGTCTTAGAAAATATGCATGGAAATTTTTAGAATTTGACCGTATGTAATTAAAATATTTTGTTAATTAAAATGTTTTATCTTTTTATCTTTTGCTCCTTTTTTTACCATTTATTAATGCAAAATAAATAAAAAAGTAATAAAAAGAAAATGTTATGCATAAACACATTTTTTTTTACAATATTTTTTACTCACACATCCCAGAATTACATGTTTACAAACCATATAAATTTAAAATTTAGCAATTATTTAAACACACACACACACACACACACAAAATTCAAAAACTTGCGAAATGGTCCTATTACGATTGTATGCAAACTCTATAAATGGCAAACAATCTTCCCAATTCTTTAAGTTATTTTGAATGACAGCATGCAGAAGTTGTGTTAAGGTCCTATTAACTACTTCGGTTTGTCCATCTGTTTGGGGGTGACAAGTAGTTGAAAACAACATTTTAGTACCCAATTTGCTCCATAACACCTTCCAAAAATAGCTAAGGAACTTAACATCTCTATCAGAAACAATGCTCTTAGGGACCTCGTGAAGTTGTACTATCTCCCTAAAGAACAAATCAGCAATGTTAGTTGCATCATTGATTTTATGACATGGAATAAAGTGTCATCTTTGAAAACCTATCAATAACTACAAAAATTGAATCCCTACCCCGTTTTGACCTAGGTAAACCTAAGACAAAGTCCATCGAAATGTCTACACATGGTTCCTTAGGTACATGCAAAGAGATATACAAGCCATGTGGTTGAGTCCTAGACTTTGTTTTCCTACAAGTTATGCATTTCTCACATATGTGTTGCACATCTTTTTTCCATTTTAGGCCAATAAAAATGTTTATGCAACACATTCACGCATAGAACTTAATGGAACACATAAACAACTCTCTTTAAACAAATATCCATAAAGTTAGAACAACCCAAAAGCTGAAGTTTAACAAGCATTGTAAACATTAGCAAAATCACTATCATCCTTGTACAATTCTTTTATGTGTTCAAATCCTAAAAACCTAGCATCCAAAGTAGATAAAAGAACATACCTACGGGAAAGTGCATCAACCACAATGTTTTCTTTTCCTTGCTTATACTTGATCACATACGGAAATGTTTCAATAAATTCAACCCATTTAGCATGTCCTACTCAACTTACCTTGCCCTTTCAAGTGCTTCAATGATTCATGATCTTTATCACAAACTCCTTAGGCCATAGGTGATGCTGTCACGACTATAAAGTTCTTACCAATGTATAGAGCTCCTTGTCATATGTAGGGTAATTCAAGGCTGCCCCATTAAGTTTTTTGCTGAAATATGCAATAGGCCTCCTATCCTGCATTAACCTCTTATACCTATACCTGAAGCATCACATTCAACTTCAAAGGTCTCATAAAGTCTGGCAAAGCTAAAATAGGCGACGAACAAAGTTTATCTTTCAACAAATTAAAAGCCTTATCTTGTTCCATTTAAATCCAACGACTTTGTCACGATTTCAGTTAAAGGTGCAGCAATAGTACTAAAATCCTTCACAAACCTTCCATAAAAACTAGAAAGTCCATGAAAACTCCTTACCTCACTTACCGATTTTTGGGTAGGCCAATCCCGGATGGCCTTAATGATGCGAACCTCGTGATCATGTGGTCACACAAAGACACCAATTTCTGGAAAGCCAAGTAAATCAGGTTTGATAGGAGTGTGACACAAAGATAACTTATACCCAGACACTAACACTATTAGAAACGAAAAACCCCCACCTAACTAATATTGATTCGCAAACGAGAAGTATAAGGATGACGCCACGAAGCCAGTTGTTATTCGATAAGTCATTTTCAGTTCTTTAGAGAACCAAGGAAGGGAGATTATCCCACCAACACACAACAAGTGTGGCAAACAAGAAGTTTTATTAATTTGAATTGTCTAACCCTTACATGTTTGGTTATGCCTTTATTTATAATGACTCTAGACTTAAAGAAACCCTAATGGACCCTACTTAGGTGGACTTATATGAAGCCCACTTATAATTGACCCAAATAGGTAATAATAACCCAAAGACTAAGAAGAAAATAAAAAAAATAAAAAAATTATCATCCTAAATATGCTAGAATTGGATTTGTCACCGTTAAGAAGTCCCAAATAACCTAGGAGAAATCTGATTTGGAAAATTTGTGTTGCTGCCCCCTTTGATGTCCTTGATTAGCTTGAATTTCCTTGTTTAACTTGGACAAATAAGAAAAAAAATTTCCTTCTTTGTTGTTGATTTAATTACTTTTCTTTCTAGGTGATGCGAATCTCGTGATCACGCAACCCACAATCAAGATTGAGATCTGATCCCGGAAAGCCGAAATAGATCTGATAGCAGTGTGACACAATGAAAACTTGCCCCAAGGCACCAACACTGTTGGAATGAGTAGAATGACGCCACGAAGCCAGTTAATCTTCAATAAATCAGATTCAATTCATTCAAGAACTGAAGAACGCAAGAATCACTCTCACATGTTAAAACTGAAAAATTTAGAACTAATAATCATCAAAGGTTGCCAAATTTTTTTTTTGGTAAGTTGACGTAAGAAGAAGATACAAAGATTATAAGGGGCATACCCCAAATTTACAATGAGAACAGAAACATAAAACAACAGATGGCTACAGGCTAGCCACCGAACAGAAAACTGAGACCTCACTAGATTCGTTAGGGAAACCAATACAACCAGCTAACTATCAAATTAAGAATCTATGTTATTAACCCTCCAAGCTTTTTGGATCCTTTTGTTTTCATTTGTTGGTAGGACGTTCCTCATCAAATCAAGCTTATCGTGAATGATATATTCGATTTGATTAAAGACCAAATTCGAAGTTATAAACATTCCAGCAAAGATCCTTGCATTTCGTTCTTGCCATGCATGATACACTGTAGTTGCGAAATTCAGTTTACAAGAAAAATTAACAAAACTCTTGCCATGCCAAGTGACAGTGGCCCATCAAATCCATTCATCCCAGCCTTTTGTCATTCTTGGAATTCGCATCTGTCACAAACATCCCACCAGATCGCATTCAAAGAACAAGTGGTTGTGTTCTTCATTGTTGCGGAGACAGACTGAGCATCTATTGGGACCATGTATACCAAACCGATGAAGTCTATCTTGAGTTGTGAGTTTCTGTTGGACAGCCATCCATAGAAGAAACGAATGTCTTGGAACAGCATTCTTGAACCACACAATGTCATGCCATTCAACCATCTGACGATGAAGTCTTAGTTGCTCCCAAGCTACTTTGACCGAGAATCTATGATTTGGCGAATCCAACCAAACTATCTCATCCTTTTGCCCCATCTTAGGATTAGAATTAGAAGAATAGCTTCTACAATGGGGTGCCAGCCAATAGCTTGGGTGGTAGGAATTTTCCATTCTAAGTTATGAATCAACACATTCACCTTCACGTTCTTTTCCATACCTGAATCATAGATGAATCTTTCCCCGTAAGAATCCATGAGCGGGCTGTGAGGATGCCAATTATCAAACCATAGAGAGGTTGTCATTCCATCTCCTATGATGTACTTCATCTTCGGCCATGCTAAGGATCTGAGCTTTAGAATCTTTCCCCAAGCCCAAGAGCAATTCTCTGGCGTCTTGATTGTCCAGAAATTCCTACCTCGCAACAGATTGGATCTGATCCAAGTAGACCAGATTGAGCCATCTAAGTCATTGCACAGGTTCCAAATGTGTTTCAACAAAGCAATCTTGTTCCATTCTGTTATCCTTTTTATTCCTAGCCCCCCCTCCTTTTTTGGAAGACATACATGATCCCAAGCCACTTTAGCCATGGTAGTTGTCATATCTGAACCTGACCAAAGAAAGGATTTCATAATTTGCTCCACATTTTTAATTACTTGCCCAGGTAAGAGGAAGAGAGATGCCCAATAGACCTGTATGGAAAATAAGACTGAATTAATCAGTTGTACCCGTCTTGCATACGAGAGTGTTCTACAAGTCCAATGTCGAACTTTAGAGGTGATTCGATCCACGAGGCCCTTACAATAAACAACCTTTAGTGTGGACGAGAGAAGAGGTACTCCTAAATATTTCATAGGGAGCTCCCCCTCTCTAAACCCAAGAATACGAATAATTTGTTCCCTCTCAGCATTTAAAACACCGCTCAAGAAGATGTCACTTTTGTTTGGATTTGGATACAGACCTAATAGATCTTGAAACTTTGTGAGCACAGTTCTAATCATATGAATTGAGTTTACATCCCCTTTGCTAAAAATCATCAAGTCGTCAGCAAAACAAAGATGAGAAATTTTGTCTTTCTTGCATCTCCAGTGGAACTTGAATTCTTGGTTGGCACTCATCTTGCAGAATAGCCCCGAAAGGATTTCCATACATCAGACAAACAAATATGGGGACAGTGGATCACCTTGTCTCAGCCCTCTTCCCCCTTGAAAGTAACCTGCAAGCTCACCATTGACGTTGATAGAGAATTGACGTGATGTAACACAAACCATGATCCAATCAATGACTGTTATAGGGAATCCCATTTTTATTAACGTAGCTTCAACGAAATCCCACCGCATCGAATCATAAGCCTTCATCAGATCAACTTTCATAGCACAACGAGCAGGTCCCGTAGATTTATGATAGCCTTTCATTAGTTCCTGAGACAAAAGAATGTTGTCACTGATTCTCCGTCCTGAGATAAAAGCAGTCTGATACGGACCTACTAAGGATGGCAAAACAGCTTTTATTCTCCCAGCTAGAATCTTAGCGATGCATTTGTACAATGTATTGCAACAAGATATATGATGAAAATCTGTTAACCTCGTAGGATTAGCAACTTTAGGAATAAGGGAAATGGATGTAGCGTTCATTTCTTTAAGCATTCTACGAGTCTGAAAGAAGGAGCTAACAGTGTTGATTACATCTTCCCCAACTATGTGCCACATTCTTTTGAAGAAACCTGCGTTAAAGCCATCCGGACCAGGGGCTTTGTCGTTCTTCAAACTAAACATAGCATGCTTAATCTCCTCCCTTGTCACATCTTGTGCTAGTACATGCTGTTGTGTCGACGACAGTTTCAAGTTAATTGCCGATTCCACGACTTCCTCGTTCAGAACCCTAGGCATCTGATCCACTCCTAACACATGATGGAAGTACGCAATTACTTCTGATTTGACTGCCTCGTGTCCTTCGACAACCTCTCCATCCTCCCTTGTAAGTGATTGAAGCTTATTTCTATTCTGTCTTCCATTTACTGATTTGTGAAAGTAGCTTGTATTCTGATCCCCCAAGCTAAGCCATTGTATCCTTGCCTTCTGTTTGAAAAAACTTTCTTCAGCCCTGACGGTAGAAGCGTAATTTACGAACATCATCCCTTTCTCGCATGCACGAAGTTGGATTCTTATGCGCTGTATGCAGAGCCTGTTGAGCCTTATCCATTTTGTTTTTTGCATCTTTGACTCTATATGAAATGTTGAAGAAGTGAGTCATATTGAAAAGTTTCAATTCCTACTTTAGCTTTCTTAGTTTGCAACACAGCTGATACATTGGACAACCCCCCGAATTCCGATCCCATTCCTTCTTCACCAAGGACATGAACTCGTCATGATCCATCCACATATCGAAGAATCTGAATGGTTTCTTTATGTTCTGATCATTGCCAAATAACCTTTACCACCATAGGAGAATGGTCTGACATACCCGAAGGCAAAAATCTCGCTTCCGACAATGGGAAGTTCAGATTCCACTTCTCATTGACAAGCACTCTATCTAGTTTCCGCATAATCAGATTCTCAGGACATTGGTTCGACCAAGTATAATGCATACCTGAATACCGAAGATCATCTACTTTCACTTCTCAAATACATGTATCCAATCTGTCCATAGTACCAGCCCACGCAGCAGACCCTCCTAACTTGTCCGACTGGTTGCGGATAGCATTAAAGTCACCCATAAGAATCCACGGGGTTGACTCTCATCCATCACTACGACTCACTATATCAGACCATAATGCCTCACGTAAGGAAGCATTATTGTCTCCGTAAATAATTGAAGTGTTGAAACAAATATTGGTAGCTTATTAGTGCCAGAAACATGAATAGCTTGGTCTGACATTCCGAAAACATCCACCTTCACCGTATCAGCATTCCAACAAACCCAAATACGACCATGACAAGAGAAATCATAATTATACAAGAAAAACAATTATGCAGAAGAAGTTGAGAAACATTATTTTTATTCTTGTCTCTAACTCGAGTTTCAACCAAACCAAAAAAGAGCTATCCTCTCTTGATGGATGAGCCAACGCAATGTTGAATGCTTTATAGGATCATTCAAACCTCTAACATTCCAACATCCAATAATCATGTGAAAATAGAGAGGAGTACAAACAACAACACAAAGATTACCTTGACGTGCCCCCTGGAGAGGAGCCAGATTTCTTATTCTTCTTTGAAGAGGCTTTTGAACCCTTTTCTTTTTCTCTAGAGAGTCTCTAGCCTTAATAGCTAACTGATTAACAGTTTCCCTTTCGGTGGAATTCAGGGTTTGAGGAGTTGTCAGGATCGTTGACGTCAACTCCTTATCGGTTCGTTCCCCATCTGTATCACCTCCTATTGCATCCATATCTTGATCTAAAGCAGTACTTGTAGCCCCCTGCTCCTGCTTCATGTCTCCTCGTAAACTCTTCAAGACAAGAGGAGAGGAAGGATTTTCATCTTCATAACAATCAACATTGCGCACATCTGATGCCGCATGATACCAGATGTTGAACAACCATTCTCATTACAATTACCCACTTTAGATGCCAAGGGATCATTCTCACCACTCACAGAACCCTTATTTCGTTTAACAACTACCTGCCACTGAAACTGATTCTGCTTGTTATCCGCAGATTTAGAGTTCACATCTCCTACATTCCTCTTACCCTCTGCCACCACTTTAAGATTATCAATGTTATTAGGAGCACATATCGTTGTGGTGTGTCCAAAGACATTGCAATTACTGCACTTCAACGGTATCCATTCGTAATCAGGTGAAATTGTTATGAATAACCCTTTTGGACAGCGAAGGTCATATTCCTTAATCAGCGTCTTCGAAGCATCTATCTCAACGCAAACTCTTGCGTAACTAAGCCTTTTACGCAAAAATGTAGTATGATCAGCTTGAAGGGGGACCCTAATAGCACTCGCTACACAGCTCAACCCCTTAATAGTCCAATACTCGAGAGGAACATTATACAACCTAACCCATACCAGAACTCTGGCCAAATCATCTTTCAAAAATTGCATGTTCGGTTGCTAACGTTTAAGCACCAAAGTTCTGTTTGCCATGTGCCATGGGGCTCTTTCCAGCACATTAGTGGCATGATCGACAGAATCAAAAGTGAAGAGGAAGAAACCATTATCCGAAGATAAAACTTCTGATAGACCGTAGGAGCTCCATATTCTTTTGGCAATAGAATTAACAACGGGATACGGTAATTTCTGCCCCACAAAATGACCAACTAGGGTGGATTTTCAAAGTTCGCAGCCATCTTCAAACACATCAAGTGGAGGAGCTACTGTCACACGACCATCAGTCATAGTGGGGGGAGCAAAGTGCAGATTACGGACTAGATTAATACCAAGGGTCTTGCTACCCTCATTGTTATCAACATCAGAACCCTTTAAAGCATTTAAAAAATTCAATTTGGGTTTAGTTGTTCTTGTTGCTGAGACCCTACCTTCACCTCATCAACTTTAGAACTCAACACATGGTTCATTTCTGGAACAACATTAGAAGCTTGGACATTAGAGTGTTTCTCTATGCTAACATCAGAATCAGCTTGAAACTGAGAAATCCTCATCCCATGGCTATTCAACATATCTTGTAGTTCTAATCTTAATATATGTCCAGACTTAATTTCATTGTGTTGTTCAATGTTAGAGCTAACCATTGGAACATTTTCCACAGAAGAACATAGAGACATTATGGCAGCATACAAATACTAGAGAGAACAAAATTCTAAGAAGAGAAACTGAGTCCAAGAAGCAACCTAAGCTCAAAAATAACAGCAACCTAATCTCATAAACAACAAGATTCAGATTAGTTCATGAAGGAAGAAGAGAATTACAAAATTACGAGGCCAGTATCTCCCAGCACACTGATTATAACGATGATCCGTTTGGTCAAGATGTAGAGCAGGTTTCGACGAACAACATACTAAAAAATGGTAACGATCCAACGGTGAACAAAGGAGATCAAGCTACGACAACACCACTCTGAAACTAGTAAAAAAAATGAAACTTTCAAAAGAGCTGTAATTTAATCTTCAAGTATGGCAAGGGCCATCATATCTATGACAGCCATAAGAGAACCCATGAAGAAAACCCATTCGCTCTGCTGCAACTTCACCACTTCTCCATGGTTCCAGAACTGAAAATGCAGAACAGTAGAAATATTGCGAGATCAATATCTCCCACCTCGTTGATTGGAACACAGATCCGTTCGGTAAATATTGAGAGAAGGTTGGAATGAACAACATATTCATAAATGAGAACGATCCAACGGTGGACGGAATAGATGTAGCTCCGACAACACCACACTCTCTCGTTTTCTCTCAATTCTAGATTGCTGAAATTTTGGTTACATAAGTTTAAATAGTTCTTGGAAAATTAACCCTAATGGACCCCTTATGTGGACTTATACGAGGTCCACTCAAAAACTGACCAAAAACCCTAAACTGAAAAGTCCATAACTTGATCCAAACAAGCCTTGGATCCTAGCTGAAAACAAAATATTAATTAAGCCCAAACAAGCCTTGGGCTGTCGCTAACAAAATAAAATAAAGCCTCTAATATTAATCCATGTTCTCCCATGAGAAGAAGAGAAGGAAGTAAAATATGACAAAACTGATTCAAGGCTTATTTATGCAGCCCATTAATCTTAGAAACAAAAGGAAAAAGTAGTCACCCATGTTGTTTCCAAGTTGTTGTAGGATTCTTTTGTTTCCTTTGTTATCCTCACCTCATGGCCTAAATAAGATTGTATTAGGCCCCTCTTGCACATGGATAAGATGTACTAGGATCTCCTCTTGATACTCCAATGGACCTTTCAATTTTGACTTGGTTAAAACCTTCAAAATCAATGCATTCAATGCCTCTTTCAATGCCTTTGTCTTGGACCGAGTCATTGGACCATTTGGAACATGTAATGGGTCCTTGCTGGTGTTTCTGGGCTGGTCCACATCATCCCCTCTCTCCTCGAAAGGATTTGATCTCAAATCAAAATCTGTGTCAAACAACGTAAGATCAGCAACATTAAAGGTAGCACTAACACCATACTCACCTGGAAGGTCAATTTTGTATGCGTTGTCATTAATTCTCTCTAAAACCTGAAATGGACCATCACCACGAGGTTGTAATTTTGATTTTCTTTGGTTAGGAAATCGTTCCTTACGCATATACCCCCAAACCCAATCACCAGGTTAGAAAACAACCAGTTTACGTCCCTTATTTGCTTTAAAAGCGTAAAGTCTATTCTTTTTCTCTATTTGCAGTCAAACTCCCTCATGGAGTTATCTCACTATCTTTGCTTTCTTTTCACCATCTAAACTTACCCTTTTTCAAAAGGTAAAGGAATTAAGTCCATAGGAATTAGTGGATTAAAACCATAAACAATATCAAAAGGAGAAAAACCAGTGGTCGAATGCACAGTTCTATTATAAGCAAACTCAATAAAAGGCAAACATTCTTCCCAACTTTTCAAATTCTTTTGAATTACAACACGCAAAAGCTGGGATAATGTTCTATTCACTACCTCAGTTTGTCCATCTGTTTGAGAATGACATGTGTCGAAAATAAGAGTTTAGTTCCCAACTATCCCCATAAGGTCTTCCAAAAGTAGGTAAGGAACTTAACATCACGATCTGACACCATTGATGCGAACCTCGTGATCATGATCACATGGTCACACAACCCACACGTAAAGACACCAATTCCCGAAAAGCCAAGTAAATCAGGTTTGATAGGAGTGTGACACAAAGATAACTTGTACCGAGACACCAGCACTATTGGAAACGGAGACCCCCACCCAACGAATATTGATTCGCGAACGAGAAGTATAAGGATGACGCCACGAAGACAGTTGCTCTTCAATAAGTTGTTTTTCAGTTCTTTATAGAACCATGAAAGGGAGATTATCTCACCAACACACACACACACAAAGTGCGGCAAACAAGAAGTTTTATTATTCTAAATTGTCTAACTTACATGTCTGGTTATGCCTTTATTTATACAAACTCTAGACTTAAATAAACCCTAATGGACCCCTCTTAGGTGGACTTATATTAAGCCCATTTACAATTGACCCAAATAAGTAATAATAACCCAAAGACAACAAAAATCTGAAAATTACCATCCTAAATATGCTAGAATCACATTTGTTACCATTAAGAAGTCCCAAATAGACTAGGAAATCTGATTTGAAGGTAGAATTTATTCTGAAGCCTTCTTTCCTTTTTGTAGCTAGGATGAATAAGGAATCCTTGTAAGAAAATGATTCTGAAATAATTATGAATCCTTGACACACTTGGAAACTATGTTGCAACCCATTAAAGATCTTTGTAGAATTAGTAGATTTCCAAAATAAGGTGCCACATCCTTTTAGGAAAAGAATCCCAGTCAAATAGGAAGTCCACAAGTCAAAAGGAAGTAAATAACAAAATTCGTATAGCCTCTGTTGACCCGTATTGAGATATCTTCCTGAACTCCGATTGACCTAAACTTTTAACCCAAGGTAGGAAAACATGTCAGGAGACTTTACATAAAATTTCAGTGCGATCCAACGGTCAGATTGAGAATTATGACTGTTTCCGTAAAACTGGATAGTTGCACATTTTACGTCAAAATCCGAATTTGACCTTTCCTGGATCGTATCAACCATACTCTTAGGAATGCCATGCAATCATACAATCTCTCTAAAGAACAAGTCTGTGATATGAGATGCATAATCTGTTTTATGGCATTCAATGAAATGCTTAGAAAACCTATGTTCTACAACAAAAATAGAGTCTCTACCTTTCTTTGACCTAGGTAAAACGAAAACAAAGTCCATAGAGATATCTACCCAAGGTTCCATAGACACAGGCAATGGTGTATATAGTCCATGCACTGTTCACAAATTCGTTGCACATCTCTTTTCATTTTTTCTCCACATCCATCTCGATACCCTGTGCAGTTATAACATAGCCAAGAAACACAATTTTCTGCATGCAAAAGGCACACTTTTTAAGATCAGCATACAATTTCTCACTACGTAATACACTAAGTACATTACTTAAATGATCAAGATGCTCAGTTAAGTTCTTGTTATAGATCAGAATGTCATCAAAATACACAACCACTACCTATAAATGCACGCAACACATGATTCATTAAATGCATAAACGTACTAGATGCATTTGTAAGTCCAAACGACATTACTAACATTCATACAAACCATGCTTCGTCTTAAATGTTGTTTTCCACTCATCACCTTCTTTCATCCTAATATGATTGTACCCATTTTTCAAGTCAATTTTAAAGAAAATACAGGATCCATGTAACTCATCTAACATGTCATCAGTCCATACTTTACCGTTATGTTGTTGATGGCTCGGCAATCAACACACATCCTCCATGTTCCATCCTTCTTATGCACAAGTAGCACAGGTACAGCACACGGGCTCATACCCTCACGAATGTATCCCTTTTCCATCAGCTCATCAACTTGCCTTTGAAGCTCCTTCGTCTTCTCGGGATTGCTTCTATAGGCTGGTCGGTTAGGAATTGAAGTTCTGGGTACGAAATCAATCTGATGCTCCATCCCCCTCAATGGTGGTAATCCGCTAGGAGTATCATCGGGGAACACATCATCAAACTCCTACAACAAAAAAATAGCAACACTAGGCACAATATGATCAAGATCATTAGTATTAAAGTACTCTTTGTACACAAATAAAATCATTGGCTTGTTAGTGAAAATGCAGATTTGACCTCACCCTCTCTAGCATAAAAATTGGGTTGTTTCGTTAGTTTTTACACACAATTTCATCACCTTTCCTGACTTTTTTCACTCCTCTTGTCTTACCTTCACTCTCGGTCAGATTGGGTGTTTTTGAGTAGTGGTTGAATGGTCTGATTTGTTTGCAGTGTTGGCCGAATATTTGTTTGTGTTTTGGATGGGTGGCCGAAGGGGTTGTAGTGGTTTGGGTTCTAGTCGAATATGATGATCTTCTCTCCCCTTGTTCCTCACCTTGATCTTCTCTCCCCATCACCTCATGCTCACGTTTTAGCTTTATTTGATCATCATACACCTGTTTGGGTGTAAGAGGTACATGAGTGATGATTTTACCATCTTTTACAATGGTACACCTATTTTTAACCCCATCATGAATTGCCTTCCTATCATATTGCCATGGTCCATGGTCTCCCCAACAAGATGTGACTTTATCAGCATATTTCGCAATCGAAAATGAAACCACAACCTGTTTAGTCACTTTCACTTCACCACTATCATTTAGCTATTGCAATTTATATGGTTTAGCATGCTTAACAGTACACAAATTCAGTTTACTAACAAGGGTGATACTATAAAACATTAACACAGCTTCCACTATCTATAATTAAACCACACACCTTGCTTTGTACATAACAACGCGTATGGAAGATGTTCTCTCTTTGTTGATTAGTTTCATCTTCCTTGACCTGAACATGAAGTGTTCGGCTTATAACCAAGGACTCCTCAACCAGTAACTCATCCCCATCACTATCCTCCAATGGTGGCATGACTTCACATTCAGATCTATTACTTTCAGATTCCATATCACCATTATCCCTAATCATCATGATTCTCTTGTTTGGACACTCTGAAGCATAATGTTCATGTCCTTGACACTTGAAACATTTAACATCACGAGTACGTTTAGGTTGAGTTTCAGATTTATCTTTGGCACCATTAGGGACATCAACTTTAGCCTTAGGTGGTTCAGTTCTAGAAGAAACAAAGGATCTTGGCCAAATGGTCCAATGACTCGGTCCAAGACCTAAAGGCATTGAAAGAGGCATTGAATGCATTGGTTTTGCAGGTTTCAACTCTATTTTTTGCTTAGATAGACGCAAAGAACAAAAAGATGGACGTAAACACTAAAAAAACAAAAATAACAGAAGGATATGACCTTGTTTCGGAGCCTAGCTCTGATACCAACTTATGCGAACCTCGTGGTCACGCTACCCACAATCAAAATTGAGACCTGATCCCAAAAGGCTGAAATAGGTCTGATAGGAGTGTGACACAATGGAAACCTACCCCAAGGCACCAACACTATTGGAATGAGTAGAATGATGCCATGAAGCTAGTTAATCTTCGATAAGTCAGATTCAGTTCGTTCAAAAACTGAAGAATGCAAGAATCACTCTCAGATGTTAAAACTGAAAAATTCAGAAGTAATAATCATCAAAGGTTGCCAAAATTTTGGTTACATGAGTTTAAATAGTTCTTGAAAAATTAACCCTAATGGACCCCTTATGTGGACTTATATAAGGTCCACTAAAAACTGACCCAAAACCCTAAACTGAAAAGTCCATAACTTGATCCAAACAAGCCTTGGATCCTAGCTGAAAACAAAGTATTAATTAAACCCAAACAAGCCTTGGCCTGTAGCTAACAAAAAAAATAAAGCCCCTAATATTAAAATCCATGTTCTGCCATGAGAAAAAGAGAAGGAAGTAAAATATTTCAAAACTGATTCAAGGCTTATTTATAGCCTTCCATGCAGCCCATTAATCCTAGAAAAAAAAAAGGAAAAGGTAGCCACCCATGTTGTTTCCAAGTTGTAGTAGGATTCTTTTGTTTCCTTTGATGTCCTCACCTCATGGCCCAAATAAGATTGTATTCGGCCCCTCTTGCACATGGATAAGATGTACTAGGGTCTCCTCTTAATACTCCAATGAACCTTTGAATTCTAACTTGGTTGAAACCTTCAAAACAAATGCATTCAATGCCTCTTTCAATGCCTTTGTCTTGGACCGAGTCATTGGACCATTTGGAACATGTAATGGGTCCTTACTGGTGTTTATGGGCTGGTCCACATCACTAGGTTAGAAAAAGCATTAAATAATCCTCTCTTCTTTAGGAACAAGATCTAGCCAACTTCCTTACTTAATTAGAAGAATAAATTACGGACTTTTTATCCTTGTAGCATTAGGAAAAAAACAAGCATAACAAGGCTGGTATGGGGCCAGACACATCAGCCCCTTGTTCCACACGAATTGGACTCTTCTTGGATCTGAATTAGATGAATTATAGGCTGTACTTCATGCCCCTTAAATGTCCCAAGCCCTTCTAGGTCCATGTTGCTCCATATGTTCTGAACAAGCTCATTCGATACTTCTTTAAGCTTCTTGCTATAGATCAAAATGTCATCAAAATAAACAACAACAAACTTACCTATAAACGCATGCAATACATGATTCATTAAACAAATAAACATACTAGGCGTATTTGTAAGTCCAAACGGCAAGACTTACCATTCATACAAACCATGTTTAGTCTTAAATACAGTTTTCCACTCATCACCCTCTTTCATCCTAATCTGATGGTACCCACTTTTTAAGTCAATTTTAGAGAAAATACATGATCCATGTAAGTCATACAGCATGCTATAAAGTCTAGGAATAAGATGTCGATACTTTACCGTTATGTTGTTGACGGCACGACAGTTGACACACATCCTCTATGTTCCATCCTTTTTAGGAACAAGTAACACTGGCACAACACAACGACTCACACTCTCATGAATGTAGCCCTTCATCATCAACACATCTACTTGCCTTAGAAGCTCCTACGTCTCCTTGGGGTTGCTTCTATAGGCTGGACAATTAGGAATCGAAGCTACGGGTAAAAGGTCAATCTGATGATCAATTCCCCTTAATGGTGGTAATCCACTAGGGATGTCTTCAAAGAATAAATCATCAAACTCCTGCAACAAAGAAACAGCCATACTAGGAATAACAAAATCAAGATCGTTAGAGTTAAAATAAGCCTCCTTATACACAAGTAAAATCATCGGCTTGTTAAGGAAAAACGCATATATGATTTGAGCTCTTTTGGCATAAAAAATAGGTTGTTTCTTTAATTTTTTCACACTATTATCATCACGCAAGCTTACTTTCTTCACTCATCGGGTTGTACCTCCATTCTCAACTGGTTTAATTAATGATTTAGGTTTAGCCGAATCTGATGATCTTCTCTCACCATTGTCCTCACGTGAATTTTCAGTCTTCCCATCCTTACACTCCCTTTTTAATTTCATTTGATGATCATACACTTATTTTGGAGAAAAAAGGTACAAGAGATGGTTTTCCCATCCTTTACAATAGTGAACCTATTTCTAAACCCATCATGAATCGCCTTTCGATCAAACTACCATGGACACCCTAAAAGTAAGTGACCAGCATGCATTAGGACTACATCACACATAACCTTATCAGAATACTTCCCAATAGGAAATGCAATCAATAAGGCCTAAGATGTTTAATACAACTCAGATTCAATTTCTTCACAAGAGTATCACTAGCTACATTAACACAACTACTTCCAACGATTATCATGCTACATACCTTGTTTTCCCGTTGTTGATCTACATCATCTTCTTTGATTTGCATGTTTAATGCATGCCTTATAACCAAGGTCTCCCCCTCAACAAGATATGCAATCTCCTGATCACTAAAATCCACCAAAGGTGGCATCTCTTCACTTTCAGATTCAACCTCCCCATTGTCTCTTATAAGCTAACTCTTCGGTTTGAACATTGAGATGCAATGTGCCCTTTCCTTAAACACTTAAAATATTTAATATCTCTATCATGAGTAGGTTGAGATTCAGATTTTACCTTTTCCATCCGTATGGGCATCCTTTTTAGCCTTAGGTGGTTCGACCTTTGCATAAGGCTTTGGTTGGACAACCCCTTCTTTCTTCAGATTCGGCCTCCATGTTGATGAAGATAAAGACAAATTGGTCTGAAAACATGTACTACCCCTTCTCTTTATTTGCCTCTCCACCTTCGTTGCCATATGGACCATGTCCTCCAATTCCACACAATGTTGTAATTCTATAACATTCTCAATGTCCCTATTCAGCCCATTTAAAAATCTAGCCACAGTAGCTTCCTTATCCTCAATCACATTGGCTCGAATCATTGGACCTAGAACCCTGATTCAAACCCTGCAATTTCATATACAAATCTCTATAATAGTGGTTAGGCACATATCGCCTTGTCATCAACACTTTCATCTCCTCTCACGACGCTACTGGCCTCTCTCCACTCCTCCTTCTACTAATCACATTCTGATCCCACCAAATCAGTGTGTAATCCGTGAATTCGATGACTACCAATTTTACTTTCTTCGCCACTGAATAATTATGAAAAATCCAATCAACCTTTTTCTCCCACTCCAAATATATCTCAGGACCGTTTTTACCTTGAAAGGAAGGTATTTTCAGATTGATAACACTACAAAAATTTCCCCTTTGGCCGAATTGGCCCCTAGTTCTATTCCCAAAATCCCTTCGGTTTCTAGGCTGCCGAAAACCTTCCAGATGTCCTATAGTCTCTTCCTAAAAACCACAATTACCAATATCATTAACATCCTCCTCATAATCGGCCTTTCGACCCTATTGCCACTATTTATTTTCAGTTCAGCCCCAACCTTCCTCACATCTTGGGTGCTTGTACCAGCCTCATTGCCATGTCTCCCAACCCTATCAAGTCTGTCACACACGTTTCTCATCACAAAATTCATCCTCTCCATCATAAGCGTCATGTGCATTTGGAACTTAAATTCTCCCTCGGAAAGGGGTGGTGTGTTGTTTTGATCTGACATGACCCGTAAAAAATTGTGTAGTGGTAAAAAAGATCCTCATGTTGCTGATATGCCGTGAATGATTCGAAAATCGGCAACAATGAATCTAACAAAAAATAGATGAAGGATGGGTCTGGTTGTGTTGTCTTTATAATGATTTCAAGGTAAATAAAATGGAGGATAGACTAGAATGATACTTTGATAAGTCGATCTGGACGCCACAAAGATCAATCTAGGATTTCGACGCCACACTCTTTGTGATTGAAGAGTGATAAGTCAGGTAGGGTTCTTCACAAAATCAATTTGGAAGAACAACTCTTAATTCTGTGAATTAAATTTCAAATCTTGGCCAAAAGTCCTTTATTACATATTCTGATACTATATTTATAATTGGAACATCCCTCCAAAGTTAGGAAAAATTCAACATGGCAGAAGTCAAACCCAAAAAACAGACTTTGACAAACTAACCTAGACAAATTAACTAGCACACGTTTTTTGACCTTTCTAACATAAACAGACCAAATTTAAAACAACCATATCTTCTTATACAAAAGTCCAATGCAATCATGGTTGGACAATCTAGAAAGAACACGTTCTGAACTTGAAATCCACCTAGATTAGTCTTGTTTTCACATGCAATGGATGACTTCAAATTCGGGTTCAAATTCATTTGCTGTTCTGACCATAAACAACATCAATTCCTTCACTTATTTGCATATCGACCCAAATTCAAGTAGCCCAGCATCAAAAGAACAATTAAGGGCTTTTCTCATCTCCAAGTTCCAATTGTAGGCAAATAAACATCCTTGAATCAATTTCAAACTGATTGCTAATTTTTAACTCCGACGCAGCTTCAATCAATTCCTTCACTTATTTGCATATCGACCCAAATTCAAGTAGCCCAGCATCAAAAGAACAATTAAGGGCTTTTCTCATCTTCAAGTTCCAATTGTAGGCAAATAAACATCCTTGAACCAATTTCAAACTGATTGCTAATTTTTAACTCCGACGCAGCTTCAATCATTCCAATTTGACTCGTCAAGGCCCTTTGTAGTTGTTTCGCTCTCGCTCTTGTCATTGGACCATCTGAATCCTCTTGCATATTAGTTTTAGCTTTACAAGATGGATTATAATTCCCATGATGCACATCATCAGCCCCGGGTTGAAAATGATTTGTCCTCAAATCAGAATCGTAATCGTCATCCAAGTATGGAGTCAAGTCTTTCACATTAAAAGTAGCTGATACGTTGTAATCACCAGGAAGATCTACCTTATACGCATTGTCATTCACCTTCTCTATAATCCGAAATGGACCATCAGCTCTTGGCATCAACTTGGACTTACGTTTGCTTGGGAATCTGCCCTTGCTAATATGAATCCAAACAAGATCTCCAGGTTCAAACCTAACCATTTTCCGCCCCTTGTTAGCCTGTTTAGCATACTTTATCGTTTTCTCCTCAATATGTAATCGAACCTGCTCATGTAGTTTCTTCATCAATTCTGCCTTTCTAATTCCATCCATAGATGTCCTCTCATCAATTGGAATATGAACAAGATCAATAGGAACACAAGGATTAAAGCCATACACAGCCTCAAATGGTGAAAATTTTGTAGCCCCATGCACACTACGATTATATGCAAACTCCACAATAGGCAAACAAGTATCCCAACTCTTCAAATTCTTATGTATAACAGCTCGTAACAAAGAAGATAAAGTTCGGTTTACTACCTCAGTTTGTCCATCAGTTTGTGGATGACATGCCGTACTGAAAAGTAACTTCGTTCCAAGCTTCCTCCAAAGAGTCTTCCAAAAGTGGCTTAAGAACTTTGTATCACGATCAGAGACAATGCTTTTAGGAACTCCATGCAAACGAACAACCTCTTGAAAGAACAAATCAGCAACATGTACTGCATCGTCAGTTTTGTTGCAAGGAATGAAATGAGACATTTTGGAGAATCGATCAACCACGACCATTATTGAATCCTTTCCACGCTGTGTTCTTGGTAACCCAAGTACAAAGTCCATGCATCCATCCATGGTTGCTCTGGAATAGGCAATGGCATATACAGTCCATATGCATTCTCTTTACCCTTAGCTTTCTTGCAAATAGCACATCTCTCAATCACCTTGTGCACATCCCGTAACATGCTAGGCCAAAAGAAATGTTCTTTCAGCAGCTCATAAGTCTTCTTCTCCCCAAAATACCACCACCATGAGCCTCTCGCACAAGCAACTCCCGTAACGATCCTGAAGGAATACACATTCTGCCCATTTTGAACAAGTAACCTTCATGCATAAAGAACCCATCACAAGCTCCCTTTGCACATTCGACAACCACATTAGCAAAGTAGGAATCATTAGCATACTGTTCCTTCACTTGTTCAAAACCCATCAGCTTTGCATTCAACATAGAGATCAGTGCAAACCTCCTAGAAAGAGCATCAACAACCACATTAACTTGCCCTTTCTTGTACTTTATGACATAAGGAAATGACTCCATAAACTCCACCCATTTAGCATGTCTGCGATTCAGCTTGCTTTGCCCCTTAAGATATACTTCAAGGATTCATGATCAGTATGTATAACAAATTCTTTAGGCAACAAGTAGTGCTGCCATACCTCTAGAGCCCGAATCAAAGCATAGAACTCCTTGTCGTAAATAGAGTAGTTCAAACGTGCTCCATTTAACTTTTCACTGAAGAATGCAATCGGCCTCTTTTCTTGCAGCAAGACAGCCCCAATTCCAACTCCGGAAGCATCGCACTCTATTTCGAATGTTTTAGCAAAGTCTGGAAGTGCTAAAACTGGAGCAGTACACAACTTCTCCTTAATTATCTCAAAAGCTTTCTGCGCATCTTCACTCCATCTAAAGTCGTTCCCTTTTTTCAAGCATTCTGTCATAGGAGCAACAATAGAGCTGAAGTCTTTCACAAATCGCCTATAGAAAGAAGCTAAACCATGGAAACTCCTCACATCAGCGATACTAGCAGGTTTTGGCCAGTCCCGAATTGCCCCAATTTTCTCCTCATCAACCTTAACTCCCTTGCTAGACATAATATACCCAAGAAACACGACACTTTCTTTACAGAAGTAACACTTTGTGAGTTTCCCATACAACTTAGAATCTCGTAAAGTTTCAAACACAACTCTAAAATGCTTCATATGATCATCAAAGGTCTTGCTATACACCAGGATATCTTCAAAATATACTACAACAAACAGCCCGATATACTTCCTCAAAACATGATTCATAAGCCTCATAAATGTACTAGGCGCATTAGATAACCCAAACGGCATTACCATCCATTCATATAACCCCTGTTTAGTTTTAAATGTTGTTTTCCATTCATCTCCTTCTTTCATTCTAATTTGGTGATAACCACTCCCAAATCGACTTTAGAAAACAATGCAGCACCATGCAACTCATCAAGCAAATCATCAAGTCTGGGTATAGGAAATCGATACTTAACTGTTATTTTGTTGATAGCGCGACTGTCCATACACATCCTCATGGTACCATCTTTCTTCGGTACAAGCAAAGTAGGTACGGAACATGGACTAAGTGATTCTCGCACATAGCCCTTCTCTAAGAGCTCACCAACCTGCCTTTGAATCTCTTTTGCTTCCTCTAGATTACATCTGTATGCTGGTCTGTTAGGAAGTGAAGCTCCCGGCACCAAATCAATTTGATGCTCAATTCCACGAATAGGTGGTAACCCTTTAGATAATTCATCTGGAAACACATCTTTAAATTCTTCAAGCAATTCTTTAATCTGTATTGGTAAGTCCAATCCTTCTACTTGTAGTAATTGCTTTGCCCAGATCATGAAAATAGCCCCTGCTGAAACTAATGCTTGTTTGATGTCTCCTTTTTTGGCTAACAACAGCCCCTTACGTGATTTCACCTCCTTTTGTTGGCTTCGTATCCGATCCTCTCTAACTTGTTGAGAACTCAATGGTAACAAGTTCACCTTCTTTCCATTCAGCATAAAAGAATAAGTGTTCTTTCGTCCATTGTAGGTCACATCCTTATCAAACTGTACGGCCTGGGATGTGGAAGGGTAGTTAAACCCAATTTCTCCACCAAGGTAGTTGACGCAACATTAGTGCAACTTCCATTGTCAATGATCATCCCACACACCTTATCTCGAATCTGACATCGAGTATGAAAGATGTTCTCGCGTTGCTCATCACTAACGTCAATTTGTGCATTCAGAACCCGTTGCACAACCAATAAATCTCCCTTCACTGGTTCGAGATCCTCTTCTTGTTCAACCACTTGTACCTCATCTTCATCTTCAGTTTCAACCTCATCTCCACTGATCAGCTCTCCATGATCCCCATGCAAAATCATCACCCTTTTATTTGGACATTCTGAAGCAATGTGCCCATGTCCTAAGCACTTGAAGCACTTGATGTCCCGAGACCTCCTAGGATGTTGAGGTTCTGTCACCTTCTCCTTTCCCTTCAAAGAATCAGAACTGGTATTCTCCTTAGTATAAACTCCACCTTCTCATCTCGTTTAAATGTGCTCAATGTTCGTGTAGGTGTAGAAACAGCCCTTGTTGTGCTTGATGTAGTTACACCAGTTCGGACACCTCCTCGTTTCTGCTGCCTCTCTATTCGAGTTGCAAGCTTTATAACTTCCTCAAGGAAGATGTACGGCTGTAATTCAACAACATTAGCTATATCCTTCCTCAACCCTCCAAGAAATCTAGCTATTGTTTGCTCTTGGGGTTCCATCAATTCACATCGAATCAGCAGCAACTCAAACTCTTTCACATACTCTTCCACGCTCAAAGATCCTTGTCGCAAAGTCTGAAGTCTGATGTATAGCTCCTGTTTATAGTAATCAGGAACAAATCTCTGCTTCATCACTCTTTTCAGAGTTGCCCACGTTATAATCTCCTCTTCTCCATCCCTTCTCCTCTGAATCTTCAAGTTTTCCCACCATAAAATAGCATAATCTGTAAACTCAAGTGCTGCCACCTTGCACTTCCTTTCTTCAGAATATTCATACCATTCAAACACCTTTTCAACCTTCTGAATCCACTCCAAGTATTCCTCAGGTGAACTACTTCCTCTAAACGGTGGAATCTTAAGTTTGAGACCATTAGGAGGATTATAATTCTACCTTCTTGGTCTGCCCCTATCGTTGGCCTCATCATCCCCATTTGGATCTTCGTCAACTTCTATAATATCATTTCGTGGCACTCTAAGTGCTTGCCTTTGTTGGGGTTGCAAATTATGTCTTTGCATCATTTGCATAAGGGTATTCAACTGTTCACGAATTCCAGTCATTTCATCCCGAATCTCAGCATGAGATCGTTGTAAGCCCATAACCTGTGCCTGTTCCAAACTTAACCCTCTTGGCAAATCTTCTTTATCTCCAGCCATAATTAAGTTTATCAACCTTAATTCCAGCAAGCCTTTCTTCTATTTTTGGCTCCTGCCTTAGATCGCAACTGATGCTCTGATACCAGATGATATGCCGTGAATGATTCAAAAATCGGCAACAATGAATCTGACGAAAAATGGATGAAGGATGGGTCTGGTTGTGTTGTCTTTATTTTGGTGTTTAGGCTGGATTATAGTGATTTCAAGGTAAATAAAATGGAGGATAGACTAGAATGATACTTTGATAAGTCGATCTGGATGCCACAAAGATTAATCTAGGATTTCGACGCCACACTATTTGTGATTGAAGAGTGATGAGTCAGGTAGGGTTCTTCACAAAATCAATTTGGAAGAACAACTCTTAATTCTGTGAATTAAGTTTCAAATCTTGGCCAAAAGTCCTTTATTACATATTCTGATACTATATTTATAATTGGAACATCCCTCCAAAGTTAGGAAAAATTCAACATGGCAGAAGTCAAACCCAAAAAACAGACTTTGACAAACTAACCTAGACAAATTAACTAGCACACGTTTTTTGACCTTTCTAACATAAACAGACCAAATTTAAAACAACCATATCTTCTTATACAAAAGTCCAATGCAATCATGGTTGGACAATCTAGAAAGAACACGTTCTGAACTTGAAATCCACCTAGATTAGTCTTGTTTTCACATGCAATGGATGACTTCAAATTCGGGTTCAAATTCATTTGCTGTTCTGACCATAAACAACATCAATTCCTTCACTTATTTGCATATCGACCCAAATTCAAGTAGCCCAGCATCAAAAGAACAATTAAGGGCTTTTCTCATCTCCAAGTTCCAATTGTAGGCAAATAAACATCCTTGAACCACTTTCAAACTGATTGCTAATTTTTAACTCCGACGCAGCTTCAATCATTCCAATTTGACTCGTCAAGGCCCTTTGTAGTTGTTTCGCTCTCGCTCTTGTCATTGGACCATCTGAATCCTCTTGCATATTAGTTTTAGCTTTACAAGATGGATTATAATTCCCATGATGCACATCAGTTGCTCGTGTTTCGCTCAAACATTCTTAATATCCTCCCGTCTCACCTTTTTGCGGTTCTTTTGAAACTGAAACCAACACCAAATAGCACCAACTTAGCAGTGCAATCCAAATATGTATACATGACTCAAGAAGCAATAAAAACCAGAAAACAAGCAAAACAAAACTACGATGATAGTCTCGCGATAGCAAACGAATCTATCCAAAATATGAACGAAACTGAAGACTTGAATAAAAACAGAAACCAAATGTGCAAAACGATGAAGCAACACCCAAATATGTTAGATATGTTGAAAATATACTGCAAGAAATGAAAACGACAAAAAAAAAAGCAAATTTCAAAAGTTGACGAAAAACAGACTCGTTTACGACGAGTTAATTCCAAATCTGGAACCTAAAGTAAATGATGTCCTATTGAAATAACATTTCAGATATAGTTATTTCAACCCAAATAAACAGAATATAAAAGTTGAGAAATGTTCGATAAGGTTTGATATACCGATGCAAAAAACATTATGAATCGGACCTGATTAGACCCGAAATTTAAAACCAAAGCAAAAGTTATCCAATTGATCCCAAATTTAATATATGTTTCTATTAGTACTCCAGTAATCATAGTATCAACTTTGAGATAATTAGGAATTGATTTGATCCAATTTTCCCTTATTTAGTTTTTTTTTTTTTTGGTAAGTTGACGTATGTATTAAAAGAAGAAGATACAAACATTATAAGGGGCATACCCCAGATTTACAATGATAACAGAAACATAAAACAACAGATGGCTACAGGCTAGCCACCGACCGTAAAACTGAAACCTCACTAGATTCGTTAGGGAAACCAATACAACCAGCTAACTAACAGATTAAGAATCTATGGTATTCACCCTCCAAACTCGTTGGATCCTTGTGTTTTCATTTGTTGGTACGACATTCCTCATCAAATCAAGCTTATCACGAATGATACATTCGATTTGATTAAGGACCAAATTCGGAGTTCTAGACATTCCAGCAAAGATCCTTGCATTCCGTTCTTGCCATACATGATACACTGTAGCTGCAAAACTCAGTTTACGAGAAAAATTGACGAAACTCTTGCCATGCCAAGAGATAGGGGCCCATCGAATCCATTCATCCCAGCCTTTTGTCATTCTTGGAATGTCGCATCTGTCACAAACATCCCACCAGATCGCTTTAGTATAGGAGCATTCAAAGAACAAGTGGTTGTGATCCTCATTGTTGCGGAGACAGAGTGAGCATCTATTGGGACCATGTATACCAAACCGATGAAGTTTATCTTGAGTTGTGAGTTTCTGTTGGACAGCCATCCATAGAAGAAATGAATGTCTTGGAACAACATTCTTGAACCACACAATGTCATGCCATTCAACCATCTGACGATGACGTCTTAGTTGTTCCCAAGCTACTTTGACCGAGAATCTGTGATTTGGCGAATCCAACCAAACTATCTCATCCTTTTGCCCCATCTTAGGATTAGAATTGGAAGGAATAGCTTCTATAATGGGGTGCCAGCCAATAGCTTGGGTGGTAGGAGTTTTCCATTCTGAGTTCTGAATTAGCACATTCACCTTCGCGTTCTTGGCCATACCTGAATCATAGATGAATCTTTCCCCGTAAGAATCCGCGAGTGGGCTGTGAGGATGCCAATTATCAAACCATAGAGAGGTTGTCATTCCATCTCCTATGATGTACTTCATCTTCGGCCATGCTAAGGATCTGAGCTTTAGAATCTTTCCCCAAGCCCAAGAGCAATTCTGTGGCGTCTTGATTGTCCAGAAATTCCTACCTCGCAACAGATTGGATCTGATCCAAGTAGACCATATTGAGCCATCTGAGTCATTGCACAGGTTCCAAATGTGTTTCAACAAAGCAATCTTGTTCCATTCTGTTATGCTTTTTATTCCTAGCCCCCCCTCCTTTTTTGGAAGACATACCTGATCCCAAGCCACTTTAGCCCCAGTAGTTCTCATATCTGAACCTGACCAAAGAAAGGATTTCATAATTTGCTCCACATTTTTAATTACTTGCCCAGGTAAGAGAAAAAGAGATGCCCAATAGACCTGTATGGAAAGCAGAAACCAATAAACATCTGATTTGTTTTTTTTTTCTTTCCTTTTCTCTGTTTTTTTTTTGTGTTTTTTATGCTACTGATATATTTTGGACAGTAACAAAATGAAATGACAATTTGTTTTATATGCCGCAAATTCAAGGAGAAGAAGAAATTGGACACTAAGAAATTTTTACGGAAATAACAAGAAACGACAATTTTAGAAGGATATAACCTGATTAATGGAGTAAGACCCTGATACCAAATGATGCGAAGCTGATGTAAACCTCATGATAACATGGTCACGCAACCCACACGCAAAGACATCATTTCCCGAAAAGCCAAGTAAATCAGGTTTGATAGGAGTGTGAAACAAAGATAACTTGTACCTAACCACCAGCACTATTGAAAACGGAGACCCCCACCCAATGAATATTGATTCGCGAACGAGAAGTATAAGGATGACGCCACGAAGACAGTTGGTCTTCGATAAGTCGTTTTCAGTCTTTTAGAGAACCATGGAATGGAGATTATCCCACCAACACACAAGAAGTGCAGCAAAGAAGTTTATTGATCTGAAAATTGCGTAACCTTACATGTTTGGTTATGCCTTTATTTATACTGACTCTAGACTTAAAGAAACCCTAATGGACCCCCCCTTAGGTGGACTTATATGAAGCCCACTTACAATTGACCCAAATAAGTAATAATAACCCAAAAACTAAGAAGAAAATAATAAAAATAATAAAAATCCGAAAATTACCATCATAAATATGCTAGAATCAGATTTGTCGCCATTAAGAAGTTCCAAATAGAATAGAAAATCTGATTGAATTTTCACTCTTCCCATCCTCACATTCCTTTTTTAATTTCATTTGATCATCATACACTTGTTTTGGAGAAAAAGGTTCAAAAGTGATGGTTTTACCATCCTTTACAATAGTGAACCTATTTCTAAACCCATCATGAATCACTTTCCAATCAAACTGCCATGGACGCCCCAAAAGTAAGTGACTAGCATGCATTGGAACTACATCACACAAAATCTGAGCAGAATACTTCCCAATATCAAATGCAATCAACACCTGCTTAGTAACCCTCACTTCACCACATTCATTCAACCATTGCAATCTATAAGGCCTAGGATGCTTAATACAACTCAGATTCAATTTCTTCACAAGAGTATGACTAGCAACATTAGCACAATTACCTCCATCAATTATCATGCTACATACCATGTTTTGGATGTGACATCGAGTGTGAAATATATTTTCCCGTTGCTGATCTACATCATCTTCTTTGATTTGCATGTTCAGCGCATGCCTTATAACCAAGGCCTCCCTCTCAACAGGATATGCAATCTCCTCATCACTACAATCCACCAAAGGTGGCATCTCTTCACTTTCATATTCAACCTCCCCGTTGTCTTTTGTAAGCATAACTCTTAAGGTTTGGACACTGAGATGCAATGTGCCCCTTCCCTAAACACTTAAAGCATTCAATATCTCTATCACGAGTAGGTTGAGATTCAGATTTACTTTCCCATCCGTATAAGTATCCTTTTTGGCCTTAGGTGGTTCGGCCTTTGTATAAGGCTTTGGTTGGACAGCCCCCCTCTCTCTTAAAATTCAGCCTCCATATTGAGGAAGATGAAGTCGAATTGGTCTGAAAACATGTACTGCCCCTTCTCTTTATTTGCCTCTCCACCTTCGTTGCCATATGTACCTGTCCTCCAATTCCACACAATGTTGTAATTCTACAACATTCGTAATGTCCCTATTCAGCCCATTTAGAAATCTAGCCATAGTAGCTTCCCGATCCTCAATCACATTGGCCTAAATCATGACGATCTCCATCTCGATGGGTAGACATTTCGATGGATTTCGTCTTAGGTTTACCTAGGTCAAAACGGGGTAGGGATTCAATTTTTGTAGTTGTTGATAAGTTTTCAAAGATGGCACACTTTATTCCATGTCATAAAACCGATGATGCCACTAACATTGCTGATTTGTTCTTTAGGGAGATAGTACGACTTCACAGGGTCCCTAAGAGCATTGTTTCTGATAGAGATGTTAAGTTCCTTAGCTATTTTTGGAAGGTGTTATGGGGAAAATTAGGTACTAAACTGTTGTTTTCAACTACTTGTCACCCCCAAACAGATGGAGAAACCGAAGTAGTTAATAGGACCTTAACACAACTTCTGCGTGCTGTGATTCAAAAGAACTTAAAGAATTGGGAAGATTGTTTGCCATCTATAGAGTTTGCATATAATCGTAGTGTGCACTCTACTACTGAATTTTCACCATTTGAAATTGTGTACGGATTTAACCCTTTAACTCCAATGGATTTGATTCCTTTGCCTGTTGATGAAAGGGTTAGTTTGGATGGTAATCGTAAAGCACAGGTGGTGAAGACACTCCATGAGAGTGTGCGGCAACAGATTGAAAAGAGGAATCGTGTGTATGCGACCAAAGCCAATAAGGGGCGCAAACATGTTGTCTTTCAGCCCCGCGATTGGGTTTGGGTGCATATGCGCAAGGAGAGATTTCCGGCCCATAGAAAATCAAAGCTACAACCACTAGGAGATGGGCCATTTCAGATACTTGAGAGGATCAATGACAATGCTTATAAAGTTGATTTGCCAGGTGAGTATGTGTTAGTGCTACCTTTAATGTTTCTGATCTTACTCTGTTTGATGTAGGCGATGATTCGAGGTCGAATCCTTTTGAAGAGAGAGGGGATGATGCGGATCCGCCTAACACCAAGCGTAATCATGCCAACGACCCATTGGAGGTGCCAATTGGGCCAATCACAAGAGCTAGGGCAAAAAAGCTTAAAGAAGCATTGAATGGGCTTGTTCAGAACTTATGGAGCAAGATGGACCTAGAGGGGCTTGGGACATTTAAGGAGCATGATGGACAGCCTTTAATTCATCTAGTTCAGGTTCAAGAAGAGCCCAATTCGTGTGGAACAAGGGGTTGATATGTCCGGCGCAATACCAGCCTTGTTAGGCCTGTTTTTTTCCTAATGCTACAAGGATAAAAAGTCAGCGATTTATTCTCCTAATTAAGTAAGGAAGTTGGCCATATCTTATTCCTAAAGAGGGGAGGACTATTTAATGCTTTTCCTAACATAGAAAGGAAAGTAATTAAATCAGCAACAAATGAGGAAATTTGTTTTCTTATTTGTCGAAGTTAAACAAGGAAATCCAAGCTAATCAAGGACATCAAAGGAAAGGGGGCAGCAACACAAACTTTTCAAATCAGATTTTTCCTAGTTTATGTAGGACTTCTTAAGGGTGACAAATCTGATTCTAGCATATTTAGGATGGTAATTTTCGGATTTTTATTATTTTTATTATTTTCTTCTTAGTTTTTGGGTTATTATTACTTATTTGGGTCAATTGTAAGTGGGCTTCATATAAGTCCACCTAAGGGGGGTCCATTAGGGTTTCTTTAAGTCTAGAGTCAGTATAAATAAAGGCATAACCAAACATGTAAGGTTACGCAATTTTCAAATCAATAAATTTCTTTGCTGCACTTGTTGTGTGTTGGTGGGATAATCTCCCTTCCTTGGTTCTCTAAAGAACTGAAAACGACTTATCGAAGAACAACTGGCTTCGCGGCGTCATCCTTATACTTCTCGTTCGCGAATCAATATTCGTTGGGTGGGGGTTTCCGTTTCCAATAGTGCTAGTGCCTAGGTACAAGTTATCTTTGTGTCACACTCCTATCAAACCTGATTTACTTGGCTTTCTGGGAATTGGTGTCTTTGCGTGTGGGTTGCGTGATCACGAGGTTCGCATCACACATGATCACGAGGTTCGCATTAGAGCTAGGCTCTAAAACTAGGTCATATCCTTCTGTTGTTTTTGTTTTTTGTAGTGTTCCTTTATGTTTTTTAGTGTTTGTGTCATTCATCTTCTTATTCTTTGTGTCCATGTCATCTAAGCAAAAAAAAGAAGTTATATTTCATCTTGTTATTGTCTCTAATCATATATATATATATATATATATATATATATATAAAGACAAAGAGATTAAATGAAATTTGAAGGATTATTCAACTTTGCCGCAGAAACACAACTCTTAGAATATATTCAAACTTCATATTCTGTGTACTGGGGTGAGATCACGCCATATATTAAATTTGATATTATTTTGATATCGTGTGCTTGAGGTTTTAATTCGAGGTTCAATTCTTCCACAGTAACACAACTATTAGTGAACCATAGGCAAACACCTCATTATCCATTGAAACTCCATATTCTATCTATTTTGTGTGAGATCGCACCACAAATTAAATTTGGGCTTATTTTGATATCGTTTGCTTGAGATTTTAATTTGAGGTTCAATTCTGCCGCAAACTGATCATACAAGGGGTTTGGGTACCTAGACAATTCTTTAGCCTCTTTTTGAAGCCTTTGGAGTTCTTTTCTTGCCAACAATCGTCGCCAACTTTGGATGAAAGTAGTAGCCGTTCTATTTCGTATATCATCATTGCAGCGTATTTTCTCCTCTCTTTCTGAAGCTTGTTGGGCATTGACTGATGCCGTTAACACATCAAGTTCTTGCTTCATCTCCCTTAGAATACGGGATAGACTCTTGGATTCTCTTTTTAAAACATTATTCTCTTTATTTCTCTCCATTTGATACCACCTCTCCTTTTGAATCCTCCTTTTCTTTTCCCATAACACCTCATCAAAATACATGAAATCCCTTTGGTTTGTAGGCTGCCAAAAACCTTCCCGGTGGCCTATCATCTCATCCTCAAAACTGCCATCACCAATATCATCAACGTCCTCCTTAAAATACTCATAATCACCTACCTTGGTGATGTGCATCATGGGAATTATAATCCATCTTGTAAGGCTAAAACTAATGTGCAAGAGGATTCAGATGGTCCAATGACAAGAGCGAGAGCGAAACAACTACAAAGGGCCTTGACGAGTCAAATTGGAATGATTGAAGCTGCGTCAGAGTTAAAAATTAGCAATCAGTTTGAAATTGGTTCAAGGATGTTTATTTGCCTACAATTGGAACTTGGAGATGAGAAAAGCCCTTAATTGTTCTTTTGATGCTGGGCTACTCGAATTTGGGTTGATATGCAAATAAGTGAAGGAATTGATGCTGTTTATGGTCAGAACAGCAAATGAATTTGAACCCGAATTTGAAGTCATCCATTGCATGTGAAAACAAGACTAATCAAGGTGGATTTCAAGTTCAGAACGTGTTCTTTCTAGATTGTCAAACCATGATTGTATTGGACTTTTGTGTAAGAAGATATGGTTGTTTTAAATTTGGTCTGTTTGTGTTAGAAAGGTCAAAAAACGTGTGCTAGTTAATTTGTCTAAGTTAGTTTGTCAAAGTCTGTTTTTTGGGCTTGACTTCTGCCATGTTGAATTATTCCTAACTTTGGAGGGATGTTCCAATTATAAATATAGTATCAGAATATGTAATAAAGAACTTTTGGCCAAGATTTGAAACTTAATTCACAGAATTAAGAGTTGTTCTTCCAAATTGATTTTGTGAAGAACCCTACCTGACTTATCACTCTTCAATCACAAAGAGTGTGGCGTCGAAATCCTAGATTGATCTTTGTGGCGTCCAGATCGACTTATCAAAGTATCATTCTAGTCTATCCTCCATCTTCTTTACCTTGAAATCACTATAATCCAGCCTAAACACCAAAAGAAAGACAACACAACCAGACCCATCCTTCATCCATTTTCGTCAGATTCATTGTTGCCGATTTTCGAATCATTCACGGCACATCATCTGGTATCAGAGCATCAGTTGCGATCTAAGGCAGGAGCCAAAAACAGAAGAAACGCTTGCTGGAATTGAGGTTGATAAACTTAATTATGGCTGGAGATTTGTTGGTTGTGCAACAGGTTCTGAATGCACAAATTGACGTTAGTGATGAGCAACGCGAGAACATCTTTCATACTCGATGTCAAATTCGAGATAAGGTGTGTGGGATGATCATTGACAATGGAAGTTGCACTAATGTTGCGTCAACTACCTTGGTGGAGAAATTGGGTTTAACTACCCTTCCACATCCCAGGCCGTACAGTTTGCGATGGCTGAATGAGAATGGGGAGATTCGAGTGACAAAGCAAGTCCGTGTACCTTTTTCCATTAAAACCTATCATGACGAGGTTTTGTGTGACGTTGCGCCGATGTCAACTAGCCATTTGTTGCTGGGTCGTCCATGGCAGTTTGATAAGGATGTGACCTACAATGGACGAAAGAACACTTATTCTTTTATGCTGAATGGAAAGAAGGTGAACTTGTTACCATTGAGTTCTCAACAGGTTAGAGAGGATCAGATACGAAGCCAACAAAAGGAGGTGAAATCACGTAAGGGGCTGTTGTTAGCAAAAAAAGGAGACATCAAACAAGCATTAGCTTCAGCAGGGGTTGTTTTCATGATCTGGGCAAAGCAATTACTACAAGTAGAAGGATTGGACTTACCAATACAACTTAAAGAATTGCTTGAAGAATTTAAAGATGTGTTTCCAGATGAATTACCTAAAGGGTTACCACCTAGTCGTGGAATTGAGCATCAAATTGATTTGGTGCCGGGAGCTTCACTTCCTAACAGACCAGCATACAGATGTAATCCAGAGGAAGCAAAAGAGATTCAAAGGCAGGTTGGTGAGCTCTTAGAGAAGGGCTATGTGCGAGAATCACTTAGTCCATGTTCCGTACCTACTTTGCTTGTACCGAAGAAAGATGGTACCATGAGGATGTGTATGGACAGCCGCGCTATCAACAAAATAACAGTTAAGTATCGATTTCCTATACCCAGACTTGATGATTTGCTTGATGAGTTGCATGGAGCTGCATTGTTTTCTAAAGTCGATTTGATGAGTGGTTATCACCAAATTAGAATGAAAGAAGGAGATGAATGGAAAACAGCATTTAAAACTAAACAGGGGTTATATGAATGGATGGTAATGCCGTTTGGGTTATCTAATGCACCTAGTACATTTATGAGGCTTATGAATCATGTTTTGAGGAAGTATATTGGGCTGTTTGTTGTAGTATATTTTGATGATATCCTGGTGTATAGCAAGACCTTTGATGATCATATGAAGCATCTTAGAGTTGTGTTTGAAACTTTGCAAGATTCTAAGTTGTATGGGAAACTCACAAAGTGTTACTTCTGTAAAGAAAGTGTCGTGTTTCTTGGGTATATTATCTCTAGCAGGGGAGTTAAGGTTGATGAGGAGAAAATTGAGGCAATTCGGGACTGGCCAAAACCTGCTAGTATCGCTGATGTGAGGAGTTTCCATGGTTTAGCTTCTTTCTACAGGCGATTTGTGAAAGACTTCAGCTCTATTGTTGCTCCTATGACAGAATGCTTGAAAAAAGGGAACGACTTTAGATGGAGTGAAGATGCGCAGAAAGCATTTGAGCTAATTAAGGAGAAGTTGTGTACTGCTCCAGTTTTAGCACTTCCAGACTTTGCTAAAACATTCGAAATAGAGTGCGATGCTTCCGGAGTTGGAATTGGGGCTGTCTTGCTGCAAGAAAAGAGGCCGATTGCATTCTTCAGTGAAAAGTTAAATGGAGCACGTTTGAACTACTCTATTTACGACAAGGAGTTCTATGCTTTGATTCGGGCTCTAGAGGTATGGCAGCACTACTTGTTGCCTAAAGAATTTGTTATACATACTGATCATGAATCCTTGAAGTATCTTAAGGGGCAAAGCAAGCTAAATCGCAGACATGCTAAATGGGTGGAGTTTATGGAGTCATTTCCTTATGTCATAAAGTACAAGAAAGGGCAAGTTAATGTGGTTGCTGATGCTCTTTCTAGGAGGTTTGCACTGATCTCTATGTTGAATGCAAAGCTGATGGGTTTTGAACAAGTGAAGGAACAGTATGCTAATGATTCCTACTTTGCTAATGTGGCTGTTGAATGTGCAAAGGGAGCTTGTGATGGGTTCTTTATGCATGAAGGTTACTTGTTCAAAATGGGCAGAATGTGTATTCCTTCAGGATCGTTACGGGAGTTGCTTGTGCGAGAGGCTCATGGTGGTGGTCTTAGTGGTCATTTTGGGGAGAAGAAGACTTATGAGCTGCTGAAAGAACATTTCTTTTGGCCTAGCATGTTACGGGATGTGCACAAGGTGATTGAGAGATGTGCTATTTGCAAGAAAGCTAAGGGTAAAGAGAATGCATATGGACTGTATATGCCATTGCCTATTCCAAAGCAACCATGGATGGATGTTAGCATGGACTTTGTACTTGGGTTACCAAGAACACAGCGTGGAAAGGATTCAATAATGGTCGTGGTTGATCGATTCTCCGAAATGTCTCATTTCATTCCTTGCAACAAAACTGATGATGCAGTACATGTTGCTGATTTGTTCTTTCAAGAGATTGTTCGTTTGCATGGAGTTCCTAAAAGCATTGTCTCTGATCGTGATACAAAGTTCTTAAGCCACTTTTGGAAGACTCTTTGGAGGAAGCTTGGAACGAAGTTACTTTTCAGTACGGCATGTCATCCACAAACTGATGGACAAACTGAGGTAGTAAACCGAACTTTATCTTCTTTGTTACGAGCTGTTATACATAAGAATTTGAAGAGTTGGGATACTTGTTTGCCTATTGTGGAGTTTGCATATAATCGTAGTGTGCATGGGGCTACAAAATTTTCACCATTTGAGGTTGTGTATGGCTTTAATCCTTGTGTTCCTATTGATCTTATTCATATTCCAATTGATGAGAGGACATCTATGGATGGAATTAGAAAGGCAGAATTGATGAAGAAACTACATGAGCAGGTTCGATTACATATTGAGGAGAAAACGATAAAGTATGTTAAACAGGCTAACAAGGGGCGGAAAATGGTTAGGTTTGAACCTGGAGATCTTGTTTGGATTCATATTAGCAAGGGCAGATTCCCAAGCAAACGTAAGTCCAAGTTGATGCCAAGAGCTGATGGTCCATTTCGGATTATAGAGAAGGTGAATGAAAATGCGTATAAGGTAGATCTTCCTGGTAATTACAACGTATCAGCTACTTTTAATGTGAAAGACTTGACTCCATACTTGGATGACGATGACGATTCTGATTTGAGGACAAATCATTTTCAACCCGGGGCTGATGATGTGCATCATGGGAATTATAATCCATCTTGTAAGGCTAAAACTAATGTGCAAGAGGATTCAGATGGTCCAATGACAAGAGCGAGAGCGAAACAACTACAAAGGGCCTTGACGAGTCAAATTGGAATGATTGAAGCTGCGTCAGAGTTAAAAATTAGCAATCAGTTTGAAATTGGTTCAAGGATGTTTATTTGCCTACAATTGGAACTTGGAGATGAGAAAAGCCCTTAATTGTTCTTTTGATGCTGGGCTACTCGAATTTGGGTTGATATGCAAATAAGTGAAGGAATTGATGCTGTTTATGGTCAGAACAGCAAATGAATTTGAACCCGAATTTGAAGTCATCCATTGCATGTGAAAACAAGACTAATCAAGGTGGATTTCAAGTTCAGAACGTGTTCTTTCTAGATTGTCAAACCATGATTGTATTGGACTTTTGTGTAAGAAGATATGGTTGTTTTAAATTTGGTCTGTTTGTGTTAGAAAGGTCAAAAAACGTGTGCTAGTTAATTTGTCTAAGTTAGTTTGTCAAAGTCTGTTTTTTGGGCTTGACTTCTGCCATGTTGAATTATTCCTAACTTTGGAGGGATGTTCCAATTATAAATATAGTATCAGAATATGTAATAAAGAACTTTTGGCCAAGATTTGAAACTTAATTCACAGAATTAAGAGTTGTTCTTCCAAATTGATTTTGTGAAGAACCCTACCTGACTTATCACTCTTCAATCACAAAGAGTGTGGCGTCGAAATCCTAGATTGATCTTTGTGGCGTCCAGATCGACTTATCAAAGTATCATTCTAGTCTATCCTCCATCTTCTTTACCTTGAAATCACTATAATCCAGCCTAAACACCAAAAGAAAGACAACACAACCAGACCCATCCTTCATCCATTTTCGTCAGATTCATTGTTGCCGATTTTCGAATCATTCACGGCACATCACTTGGCCTTTCGGCCCCACTGCCATTGTTAGATTTGTGTTGAGCCCCAACTTTTCTCACGTCTTTAGTACATGTTCCAGCCACGTTACCATGTTTTCCCACCTTCTGAAGTCTGTCACACACATTCCCCATCATTCTTTCCATCATCTTCGTCATGGCATGCATTTGGAATTTAAGTTCTATATCGGGAGGGGGTGGTGTGTTGTTTTGCGCTGACATGATAGTACTTGCAAAAATTAGTTAGTGGTAAACAAATCCTCACATCCATCGTGTTTTGCTCAAACACTCTTAATATCCTCACATGCTCACACCTCTCGTCTCACCTTCTTGCGGTTCTTGCATAACTCAAACCAATACAAAATAGAACCAACTTGGCAGCGCAATCCAAATATGTATATATGACTCAAGAAGCAATAAAAACCAGAAAACAAGCAAAACAAAACTGCGATGATAGTCTCGCGAGTAGCAAGCGAATTTATCCGAAATATGAACCAAACTGAAGACTCGAATAAAAACAGAAATGAAATATGCAAGGATGACAAAACAGCACCCAAATATGTTGGATATGTTGAAAAAATACTGCAAGAAATGAAAACAATAGAAAGAAAGCGAATTTCAAAACTTGACGCAAAACAGACTCGTTTACGACAAGTTAAGTCTGAAACTGGAACCTAAAGTAAATAATGTGCAATTGAGCTAAAATTTCTGATATAGTGCGATATCAACCCAAATAGACAGAATATAAAGTTTGAGCAATTTATGATAAGGTTCGATATACTGACGCAAAAATGTTATGAATCAGACTTGATTAGACCTGAAATTGAAACCCAAAGCCAACGATATGCAATTGACCCCAAACTTAATATGTGATGTGATTAGGACCCCAGTAATAAGAGTATAAAATTTGAGCTAATTCTGAGTTGATTTGGTCTAAGTTTTCCTTGTTTAGTTTTCTGCGGCAGAAACCAATAAACGTCTTTGAACGATTTTTCGTTTTTTTTCTGTTCTTTTCTTTTTGCTTTTTTTAGTTTGTCTTTTTTTTATGCTACTGATATATTTTGAGCAATAATAGAATGAAAATAACTAATTTTTTTTTATTTTTTTGATATGCTGCAAAATCAAGGAGAAGAAGAAATTGGACACTAAGGAATTTTTGCGGAAACAACGAGAAACAAAAATTTCAGAAGGATATAACCTGATTAATGGAGCCAACCTCTGATACCAAATGATGCGAACCTCGTGATTACGCAACCCACACGCAAAGACACCAATTCCTGGAAAGCCAAGTAAATCAGGTTTGATAGGAGTGTGACACAAAGATAACTTGTACCTAGGCACCAGCACTATTGAAAACGAAGACCCCCACCCAACGAATATTGATTCGCAAATGATAAGTATAAGGATATGACACCACGAAGACAATTGTTCTTCGATAAGTCGTTTTTCAGTTCTTTAGAGAACCATGGAAGGGAGATTATCTCACCAACACACACACACACACACACACACAAAGTGCGGCAAATAAGAAGTTTTATTAATCTAAATTGTCTAACCTTACATATTTGGTTATGCCCTTATTTATAGTGACTCCAAACTAAAATAAACCATAATGGACCTTATGTGGACTTATATGATGCCCACTTACAATTAAACCGAAATAATATAAATAAACCCTAAACTAAGAAGAAAATAATAATAACAATAATAAATCAAAATTTAATATTCTAAATATAATAGGATCAGATTTGTTGCCCTTTAGAAGTCCCATATAAGCTAGGAGAATCAAATCTGAAGGTAAAATTAAAAAAAATTAGGATATTATGGACAGTAACCAAACAAAATAACTAATTGTTTTTTTTTTATATGCTGCAAAATCAAGGAGAAGAAGAAATTGGACACTAAGGAATTTTTGCGGAAACAACAAGAACAAAAAATTCAAAAGGATTTAACCTGATTAATGGAGCCAAGCTCTGATCCTATTATATTTAGGATATTAAATTAATATCCTAAATATAATAGGATCAGATTTGTTGCCCTTCAGAACTCCCCATTGTCTCTTGTAAGCATAACTCTTCGGTTTGGACACTGAGATGCAATGTGCCCCTTTCTTAAACACTTAAAGCATTTAATATCTCTATTAGGAGTAGGTTGAGATTCAGATTTAACTTTCCCATCCATATGAGTATCCTTTTTGGCCTTAGGTAGTTCGGCCTTCGTATAAGGCTTTGATTGGACAGCCCCCTCTCTCTTCAAATTCGGTCTCCATGTTGAGGATGATGAAGCCGAATTGGTCTGAAAATGTGTACTGCCCCTTCTCTTTATTTGCCTCTCCACCTTTGTTGCCATATGGACCATGTCCTCCAATTCCACACAATGTTGTAATTCTACCACATTCGCAATGTCCCTATTCAGCCCATTTAGAAATCTAGCCATAGTAGCTTCCCGATCCTCAATCACATTGGCCCAAATCATGGCGATCTCCATTTCCTTGAAATACTCATCCACGGACCTAGAACCTTGATTCAAACCCTGCAATTTCAGATACAAATCTCTATAATAGTGGTTAGGCACAAATCGCCTTCTCATCAACACTTTCATCTCCTCCCACGACGCTACCGGCCTCTCTCCACTCCTCCTTCTAATAATAACATTCTGATCCCACCAAATCAGTGCATAATCCATGAATTCGATGACTACCAATTTCATTTTCTTCGCCTCCGAATAGTTATGGCAATCAAAAATCCAATCCACCTTTTTCTCCCACTCCAAATAAGCCTCCGGATTTTTTTTACCTTGAAAAGAAGGTATTTTCAGTTTGATAGCATCCAAATCACCATCTAAATCAGCATGTCCCCCAACACTATGGAAATTTTCCCTTTGGCCGAATTGGCCCCTAGTTCTATTCCCATAATCCTTTCGGTTTCTAGGCTGCCGAAAACCTTCCCGATGGCCTATGACCTCATCCTCAACACCACCATCACCAATATCATCAATGGCCTCCTCAAAATCCTCATAATCAGCCCACCTTGGCATTTAGGCCCTACTGCCACTGTTTGCTTTCGGTTCAGACCCAAGCTTCCTCACATTTTAGGTGCTTGTACCAGCCTCGTTACCACGTTTCTCCACCCTATCAAGTCTGTCACACACGTTTCCCATCACAAAATTCATCCTCTCCATCATTTGCGTCATGGCTTGCATTTGGAACGTAAGTTCTCCCTCGGGATGGGGTGGTGTGTTGTTTTGATCTGACATGATAGTACCTGCAAAAATTGGTTAGTGGTAAAAAAAAATATCCTCACGTCGCTCGTGTTTCGCTCAAACACTCTTAATATCCTCGCTCACACCTCTCGTCTCACCTTCTTGTGGTTCTTGCGAAACTGAAACCAACACCAAATAAAACCAACTTGGCAGCGCAATCCAAGTATATATATACTACCTATTTGAGATACGGAGTCACTGGAGGCCTGTTGGGACACCTTTTGTAATGCCAAGAGTAATTCTAGTGATTTGGATATAGTGTCAACCCACTGTTGAACTGCGTCTGTTTGTACCTGTGGTGGTTTTGTGGTTTCTTCTTCTTCAATAACTGCCTCATACCAGGATTTGATAGGTTTGGCAGCTAAGATGGCTGAAGACATGAGTTTTGCAGAAGGCTTGGGGCTTTCTGGTTTTGAGGGGCTTTCCCCTTGTCTTTGGCTTTTGCTTTAGGAGGCATCCGGACCTGTTTTGAAGGAATTCTCGGGTTAGGAAATCAGGGATTGAACTTGAATCTCCTTTAATGTAGACAATATCAAAATAAAAAATGCTTAAAATAGCTTGCCATCGGGCAAAAATCTGTTTTAGAAGCAAGATTTTAGACATCTTTTTGTAAAACTTCTTTTGCAGATTTGCAGTCAACATGTAAAAGAAATTTTTGATCTAACAAATCGCTTTGAAATTTTGTAATACAAAGAACGATTGAAAGGATCTCCTTTTTTATAGTAGAGTAATTTTTTTGACAATCATTCTAGTGGGCGGATGTGTACTGGAGAATTTGTTCTTTGTTATCTTGTACTTGTTTAAGAATCCCACCATATCCTAGGTCAGAGGCATCGGTCTCAACAATCTTAGGAGCTAACGGATTAGCTAAATGGAGGAGGGAATGGTTTGGACCTGTTTTTTAATCTGTTTGACCAGGTCAGTATGGAGGTCAGACCAGGAAACGTGGTTGGTTTTTAACCTGTCATGTAAAGGTTTGGCTAAACGACTAATATTGGGATAGTAATCTAGAACATAATTTAAATTACCTAAAAACCTTTGCAATTGGGTTTTATCAGTGATCTTATCAGGAAATTTGTTTGTAAAGGTTAAAGATCTCTCTATTGGTGTTACAGTGCCTTGGCAGATATAGTGGCTTAGGAAACGAACACGGGTTTGGAAGAGAGAAATTTTTGTTTTAGATACAACTAAACCATTTTGTTTTGCAGTATGAAAGAATGTATCTAAATGTTTGAAATGTTGATCTATGGAATGTGAAAAAATAAGCACATCGTCAATGTAAACAATACAGAATTTTGAATGTGCATTGAAGATGTCATTCATGATGCGTTGAAATTCAGATGGTGCATTTTTTAAGCCAAAGGGCATGACATTCCATTCGTATTGCCAAAAAGAAACTGTAAAAGCAATTTTGTATCTATCTTTGGGATTAATCTGGATTTCCCAGAATCCGGATTTCATATCAAATTTAGAAAATATGAATGCAGAGTGCAATTTTTGTAACAAATCTTTTTTGTTGGGGATTGGATATCAAATCCATTTTAAAGTAGAATTTAAAGGTTTGTAATTGATCATGAGTCTTGGTGTGCCTCTTTCAATTTCAGAGTTTTTATTCACATAGCAGGCTGCACACGACCAGAGTGATCTATACTTTTGGATAAGACCTTTAGACTCGAGATCGTGGATTTCAAGTCTACAATGTTGTTCTAAATCAGCAATCATCTGTATAGGTCTTGCTTTTGTAGGTATAAGTTTTTCTGAAAAAGTATCTTCATAAGGAAGATCAACGATGTGTTGTTTTCTTTTCCATAAAGCATTAGGTAAGTCTGAACAGATCTGTTGTTCAATCTTATTTTGTAAATCAATGATTTTCTTTTGTAAATCAGAGTTTTGTAATTGTTTGTTGATACGACAAAAAGAAACATTGTTTTGTAAATCATGTAGGTGGAATTGTTTTCCATGAATCAGTGCATTGATATGATAAGTATATATGGAGCATGCTTTAATCAAATTCAAATTTCTAGTATTAGATTTTTCTAAGAATGGGAAAACGAGTTTGATGTTATTGATTTTGGAAGTAATACAATTATGATGTGCTTGGGATGGAGTGATCATGTCAATGAATGGAGTGCCAATAATGATGGTATGATTAATATCTTTTGTAACGACAAAGAATGTTTTAAGAGAGATGTCGTTGTTGAAAACAGAGGCTTGGGTTTTTCCTGCAATATGTAATTTTGAATTATTAGCAGCAAAGAGTTTTTCAGAGGTGTTTTGTAAAAATCGTTTTGGAACTACGCCTTCTTGGATGCAGTTTAAATCTGCACTTGTGTCAAGTTTGAAATTGTCTGAGAAAATAAGTGTAATCTTAATCAAATATTTTTTTTGAAGATATTTGTGTTAAGACATTCAGGAAATCATCTGGAACATGCTCAATATTGGTAAGTGTATGGGGCAATGCATGAGATTCAATGGTTTGATCTTCTGATTCAAACTCAGTGTCAGACTGGCTTTCGATTTTGGACAGAAGATGTTGTAATATGGCATAGTCTTTCTGTTGGGCTTGTTTTAAGGTTTGTAATTCGGATTTGAGAGTTTTGATCTCAGAATGTAATTCTGGAATGGTGATTGTGGTTTTAGATTTCTTTTTGTTAAGGATCTTTGTAAGGTCATAGGTATTAGTGCTGGTAGAGGGTAATATAGAGCGGTTTGGAGGGTTAGATGAAGGGTGCTCTGGTTGGTTGAAATCTTTCAACAGTTTATCCAAATAAGTTTTTTGGAGAAGAGGATCATCAAGTCTTTTGATAGCCTCAAGAATGAATTCTTGGTCTTGGGTTAAGACGTTGATTTGTTTGGAATTTGTAGAGGTATCTGAAGTAGCACTGGTAGTGGTTATTTCATCAATTTGAAATTCTTCTTCAGAAGTGTTTGAAGGAGAGTGGTCAGTATCTGTGGCTTCAATGTAAAGATTTTGTATTTGGGTTGATGGTATCTTCATCTATTTGGAGCTCATGTAGTTTGGTGTTGACTTTGCAGAAACAAGATGTATGTCCTTTCTTGTTACATTTGTAACATGTAATGTTTTTGGGGATACAATATCTTAAACACCCTCCAACAAATGACCATGGCAGCTAATGCCTACAAAACCCAAACATGAACCCCAAACAAAGCCATAGTTGAACTCCTTATTGCAGGTTTCTCTAGCCAGCTTAAAGGATGGTGGGATTACCATCTCACTGAAACAGACCACTTACATATTCTCAACTCTATACAAACCTATGAAGATCAAACACCTATCCTTGACCCTTCAGGAAACACCATCCAAGATGTTGTGTCCACCCTTATCCTTACCATCTCCTTACATTTTGTCGGAGATCCTTCCCATTTGAAAGATAAAAATGGATGAGCTTGAGTAAGCCTGAAATACTTTTTTTTTAATGTCGCTTTATGGGCGGCAGGATACCAAAGCAGTCATCGTCATTATCATTTCCAAGGGAAACAGGAGGAGTTATCGAGCCAGACGAGCTGGATTGGGACAAGACCGTTTTCGGGTCTTCTCTTTATATAATTCCTTGTACGATTTGTAGGTATTCTTCCTCCGTTCTAGCAGAGGCGAGGAGAGCCGCTGTTTGAGCCTTTCAGACTAGAAATTTTGATTGAGGATGATGATCAATGATGGGAGCTGTTTGGTGTTTTTGTAGCCATTCCATAATAGCTAATTTGGAACTTTTGGACTCAGCTGCAAAGGAATCCCACCATTTGATTTTGAATTTGCGAACAAGTACTGGATGTCCGTTTTGTAGATTATAATCATAAAACCATGAATAGTAGTCCCACCATTGGAGGAACTAGAGGGGGAGGTTTGTAGTATTCATGACACTATGGAAGTAAAAAAGCCAAGAATGGATATGGTTTTGATTTTGTAGGAGGAAGGCATTGAACCATGGCCGTTGGTAATCCCAATACGTATAGGAAGTATTGAAGTCCTGGGGGTTTGTTTGGAAGTGGATGGGGAAGGAGAGAGGTTGATGTAAGGGTTGTTCCCAATCTTTAGGGTGGATAACCTAATGAATGATGCATATAGAATATGCTGGTTCAGTGTGATCAGAATGGATGAGACAAGGGGATCCATTGTCCCCATATTTGTTTGTCCTATGTATGGAAATCCTTTCGGGGCTATTCTGCAAGATGAGTGCCAACCAAGAATACAAGTTCCACTGGAGATGCAAGAATGACAAAATTTCTCATCTTTGTTTTGCTGATGACTTGATGATTTTTAGCAACGGGGATGTAAACTCAATTCGTATGATCAGAACTGTGCTCACAAAGTTTCAAGATCTATCAGGTCTGTATCCAAATCCAAACAAAAGTGACATCTTCTTGAGCGGTGTGTTAAATGCTGAGAGGGAACAAATTATTCATATTCTTGGGTTTAGAGAGGGGGAGCTCCCTATGAAATATTTGGGAGTACCTCTTCTCTCGTCCAGACTAAAGGCTATTTATTGTAAGGGCCTCGTGGATCGAATCACCTCTAAAGTTCGACATTGGACTTGTAGAACACTCTCGTATGCAGGACGGGTACAACTGATTAATTCAGTCTTATTTTCCATACAGGTCTATTGGGCATCTCTCTTTCTCTTACCTGGGCAAGTAATTAAAAATGTGGAGCAAATTATGAAATCCTTTCTTTGGTCAGGTTCAGATATGAGAACTACTGGGGCTAAAGTGGCTTGAGATCAGGTATGTCTTCCAAAAAAGGAGGGGGGGCTAGGAATAAAAAGCATAACAGAATGGAACAAGATTGCTTTGTTGAAACACATTTGGAACCTGTGCAATGACTCAGATGGCTCAATATGGTCTACTTGGATCAGATCCAATCTGTTGCGAGGTAGGAATTTCTGGACAATCAAGACGCCACAGAATTGCTCTTGGGCTTGGGGAAAGATTCTAAAGCTCAGATCCTTAGCATGGCCGAAGATGAAGTACATCATAGGAGATGGAATGACAACCTCTCTATGGTTTGATAATTGGCATCCTCACAGCCCACTCGCGGATTCTTACGGGGAAAGATTCATCTATGATTCAGGTATGGCCAAGAACGCGAAGGTGAATGTGCTAATTCAGAACTCAGAATGGAAAACTCCTACCACCCAAGCTATTGGCTGGCACCCCATTATAGAAGCTATTCCTTCCAATTCTAATCCTAAGATGGGGCAAAAGGATGAGATAGTTTGGTTGGATTCGCCAAATCACAGATTCTCGGTCAAAGTAGCTTGGGAACAACTAAGACGTCATCGTCAGATGGTTGAATGGCATGACATTGTGTGGTTCAAAAATGCTGTTCCAAGACATTCATTTCTTCTATGGATGGCTGTCCAACAGAAACTCACAACTCAAGATAAACTTCATCGGTTTGGTATACATGGTCCCAATAGATGCTCACTTTGTCTCCGCAACAATGAGGATCACAACCACTTGTTCTTTGAATGCTCCTATACTAAAGCGATCTGGTGGGATGTTTGTGACAGATGCGACATTCC